>NC_044906.1:33767649-33982267 GCF_001633185.2 Quercus lobata | reverse complement strand
TATAAAGAGCAGTTGAACTGATTGTTTTCGTTTCTTTTGTGCTTCTCTAAGCATATTCAGATATGCTTAAACAGGATATGTATATACTTGAATGGCCTTTCCTGCTATGTATCTCTATTGGGTTTTTGCTACATTCCCTGGTGGTTGGGCAAATTCCCTTGGGCTCAAAAGTTTCTGTAGTTGACAACAACTTTTGGGTCTCATCCAATGGTGATTTTGCACTTGGATTCTTTAACACTTCAGATCAGCCTAACCAGTATAGTGTAGGAATCCGTTTCAATTCAGATTCTATTCCAGTTAGCAAAAGGGAGGTGGTGTGGGTTGTAGGAGCTGATGTCACGGTCGCTAATAAGTCTTATTTTCAGCTTAATCAGTATGGAGAACTGGTTTTGTTTGATTCCTTTAAGGGTCAAAATGTATGGACTAGCCAGACAAGCAAGTTATCTGTTGTCTCAGCTGATCTTCGTGATGATGGAAATCTTATCCTACTGAACAGAAAGAAAGATGTTGTTTGGCAAAGTTTTAATACTCCGTCTGACACGCTTCTTCCAGGACAGACCTTATCTGTTCCTCAAATACTTCGAGCTGCAAGCCGTAATTCTATGTCTAGTTACTTCAGTCTCTATGTAAATGCTTCAGGTCAGTTACAACTAAGGTGGGAAAGTCATGTTACCTATTGGACAAGTGGAAGCCCCATAAGTTCAAATATCACTGCTTCCCTTACCTCAAGTGGAGCACTGCAAGTCCGTGACCAAAGATTGAAACCTGTTTGGTCAGCGTTTGGAGAAGATCACGGTGACGTTGTACAATACCGGTTTCTTAGGTTGGATGTTGATGGTAATCTTCGGTTATTCTCATGGGTAGAAGCATCACAGGCTTGGAAGTCCGTCTGGCAAGCTGTTGAGAATCAGTGCAATGTCTTTGCAACCTGTGGAGAAGGTGGCATCTGCGTCTTAACTGCAGCAGGGTCCTCTGCCTGTATATGTCCTTTTAAGGTTACAACAGAGTCCTCAAAATGTGTGGTTCCGTATCGGGAAGATTGCAAATCAATTTCCAACATGGTTAGGCATGATCACACCAATCTATATGGGCTATATCCAAAAGGTTATTCAGTTATCCAATCCAGTTTACATCAATGTGAAAGCTTGTGCCTGAATGATACATCTTGTACAGTTGCAACATTTGCAAATAATGGAACTGCACAATGCTGGCTGGAGAAAACTCAATACATCACCGGTTATTCAGACCCCTCCTTAAGTTCTGTATCTTTCGTCAAGACATGTTCGGATCCTTTGGCTGTTAATCCCAATCTCATGGTAACCTCCCCTGCACAATCTTCACCCATTCAGTCTTATGAATTTTGCATTCCTTGCCTAATTGGAGTCGCCTCAGGCACATTAGTTGTTTTTATTTTAATTCAGTTGGGAGTTGTTTTCTGCATCTACCGAAGAACCTCTAGTAGGAAGAAAGCAGCTTTAGCTTACACACATAACTCAAGTGGTTTAATTGTGTTATCCTTCTCTGAAATCAAGGACCTCACTGAGAATTTCAAGCACCAAATGGGGCCAGAGATGTTCAAAGGTGTGCTATCAAACAACCGACCAGTTGCAATCAAATGCCTGAAAGCAAACATAGAAGGAAGAAAATTCCGTACTGTAGTTTCAAAATTAGGAAGCTTTCATCACAAAAACCTTGTGAAGTTGGAGGGCTATTGTTGTGAAGTAAGTCACAGGTTTTTGGTTTATGAATATGCAAAGAATGGTTCTGTGGAGAAATATGTTGAAGATTCTAAATTGAGTAAGATGCTGGCCTGGAGAAAGAGAGCTGACATATGCTTAAGTGTGGCAAGGGCTGTTTGTTATTTGCACACAGGGTGTAGGGAGTTTGTTAGCCATGGGAATTTGAAATGTGAGAATGTTCTTTTGGATGAAAATTTGGAGGTCAAGGTCACTGAATTTGGGCTTTGGAGAGTAAATGCAGAGGCATCAGGCTGTGGATTTTCTGCAGAAAGAGATGTGATGGAGTTTGGCAACATGGTGTTGAGATTGATTAGTGGGTGTCGAGATGTCAGGGACCTTTGTGAGTGGGCTTATAAGGAATGGATGGAGGGGAGGGCAGAGAATGTAGTGGATAAAGCTATTGATGGTGGGATAAATTTGCAGGAGCTGGAGCGTGCATTGAGAATTGCATTTTGGTGTCTTCAAAGCAACAAACGTATGAGACCTTCAATGGGAGAGGTGGTGAAGGTGTTAGAAGGCACATTGACAGTTGATCCCCCACCTCCTCCTTTTTCTTGCCAGGGGCCACTAGAAATAGAAGAGTTATTGGTGTAATGCTTGGAATCAAGAGTCAACTGATCTTGTGGATTTTTTATTCTGTCTCTCCCCTCCCACCCCACCCCCCCCCTTCACATTTTCCATGTATAGTAGGACTAACAATGCAGGAGCAGGGTGATGACTGTTTGAATTGTAACTGTTTGAGATAGCATATGCCAAATTTTTTTCTTTTTTTTTTCCCCCAAAACTGATGTGAGGCTCTGAGATATTGAGGGAAAGGAATGCGGAATGAGATTTGCCTGCACTTTGAGCACACATTGCAATTTTTTTTTCTTTATAATTTTGATTTTTCTTGCATTTCGGATTACGTAGTCAACGTAGAGATTTGTTTTTAAGGGTATCTGTAAGTTTTATGTCAGTTTGTGATGTGGTTTGAGTTATCTATGCAGTGGGACGAAATTAGGAATTTTGATTTGAGGTGGTGAATTATAATATTGATATATCATAAAAGGAAAATTCAAAACATATGCATACAGCAAACCAATTGATGTTTTGATATGATGATAAAGAGTAATTATTATTAAGTGGATATCATAAGTTTAAAAATTATATCAAATTTATCAAAGAAAAAATATATGTATACACAAATTTACACACACACAATAATAATAATAATAATAATAATAATTTAAGATAAGTTATTGTTTTTATAAACTTTAATTAATATTCACAGGTAGATGTGTAGGAGGGGGAGTTGCGGTTCAAAGAACAAACATGGCACACCATAAATGATGCTATTATCACAAGTTACCCAATTTGCTATAGATATGTGCCAAAAAAAAAACTCCCCGTCCATGCTATGAATGAGTCACACATACAACCTAATACATGCCTATCATTTTACGGTATTTTTAAAAAACCTCTCATATTCTACGAGTACTATTATTCCTAACATTAAAAATTCCTCTGTTTAGTTTTTCACTTGACATTTTGAGTCTAAATTTAGTATTGTCATAAAATTAAACATAAAAAGTCGATAACAACACATGGCTTATTGCAAAATAATAATAATAAATAAATAAAAAATCTCCAAGAGAAAGTTGCTTTTAATAAAAACTTTTGGGTGAACCAATATATCAATGAAGACAGATTAAACTAAAGTAAGAAATTGAACACTAGATTCAATAACCGTATAAGAGAGGAAAACATAAAAAGGAGAAAAATTATTCTTGCAATACTTTTTTCTTTGGTTAAAAATTAGAAAATTTGCTTTTATTAAAAACTCTGTAAGGACCTGATTTGATATCCTAACCCAAGGTATGAATGGACTTAGGTCCAAAAAGTCCAAAACAATGAATTTATAGATAATGAGTTAGAAAACTGGGTTTTGGTTAACCAAACAACAAGTTAGGTAGGTTTGATGACAAAAGAATGAAAATACACAAGTGTAAACTGAAGAAAAAACGTCCTCAGAGAAGTTTGAGGACATTGGTTCTTATATAATGTTCTTAGGTAATGTTACAAGTTTGGTTCTAGATTGTTACAGTGTTTCTTTCTTGATTTTCCTAATCCCCCCTTCTTACTCACTCCTTCTTCTTTTATATTATCTTTCCTTTTCATCTTCACCTTTCACGTGCATGCTAGACGATCAGTATGGATATTTGTCCCATCAGCACTCCCCATAAGTCCTTATGTAGTAGTTGTAAGGCTGAAATCCACTGTTCAGATATCACCTCTACATTAATGCGACCAGAGAGTTAGCTGCAATGCATTTAATGCGAAGACAACAGCTTTCTCATAAGATATTTTAGGACTCCTCCCTATCTGATGTCTCTGCAATGCTTGTCTGCTCCAACTGAATTTCCAGGATCGTCACTTTCATTGATAAACCATCTCTTAGGACCTCGGCTTTGTCTAGTCGAGGACGTATTCATCCTCGACACACTCTCTTGAGCTATTATGACCAAAACCAACCTTTTTATTCATTAATACAGTCTCTTTTAACAAAGACTTCTCCTCCTTGGGCATATCCTTGTCCTCGGCTTGGGTCACAGGCTCAATATACAGGTAGATAATGAACTCTTGAGCCCAAGAGCCCAACAATAGCCCCTCAAGATTCTTCTTTTTGGCTCCTCAGTAAGAAACAAGGATTTTGATGTCTCTATATTAGCTCTGTGCCCATTTCGTCCTTCCTTTGCTTATGAAGATACTTTTTAACTGCCCAAGACATGCCCCTGGCACTACGGCATTTGAGACACGTCCTCATTAAATTCTTACGGCTCTCTGTCCCCCACGTCATCCAACAGTTGAGGGCTTTGCTGGGAATCGAGTGGGAATTTTCCTGCTCTTTGCTCTCTCCTTGGTATAAATACTACTCAAATCAAACCTTCTTTTTACTTTTAGCATTCACTTAGCTTTAATACACATACACTGAATCTGCCAACCTTCTCATTTCACTTGTGATCCTATAAATACCAAAAGCCTGTCCGAGGAGACCCTTCTTATTTCTGTAAGTCTTCACAAATCTCTACACTCCATTTTTCCATATATTTTTCTATTTTTCGTACATTTCCTCTTCTTGGCCCTCTTTTCTCCTTCCAGCCTTTCAAGTTCTCTCCAAACCCTTCTAGAAATGAGTAGATTTAAGAGTCTAGTAGACTCTAAGGAGGGGATAGAAAACTTTAGGGCTCGTTATAGGATCCCCCAAGAGTAGGCATTAGGTACTGTAAAAAGGGTCAATGGCACGAGGATAGGCAAGTTGGGTAAGTATTAATCTCATTAATTGCCTCCATAGAGGGAGGGATGAAAATCCCTATGGGTGGAGGCACTAGAGCCAACCTTAGAGACTACCTTAGAGCTCATAGGTTGGCTCCCACTCAGTGTGCCCCTGATATGTTTAGGATCTTAGGTTCCGTAGATGCCTTTAACAAAAAGATGGGTTTAGGTCTAACCCACCATGATGTCAATTGGGTCTATAACCTTTACCATCTAAAGGGGCAGGGGTAGTACTTGAAATCAAGGTATCCTGAGGTTAGGCTTATCCAATGCCTTCCTAAATCCAACAAAGGGCTGAACAAAGATTTCTTAATTGTGTCAGGGGAGTGGAGTGATGGTCTCCCTTGCCCGACGAGAGAGGGGCAACCAAGTGGGGTACTAGGTCTAGGGTGCTTATTTATAAGTCCTTTCTTTTCTTTTGGTTTGTTGTATTTTCACATCTGATAAAATTCTATTTTCCTGATGAATTTGAAGACAAACACACTGCTAAGCCGAACTTCAGCCTGGTTAATAAGGAGAGTTTAGATAAAATACTCCGAGTCGAGGTCTTTGTACATGACAACGGCCAACCGCGAGCGATTCAACTAATCTTAGGGTACAAGCCGATCTCATCTGGCTTTCAGGCATCGAAGTGCGTGATTAGAGCCAAAGACCCCCATCTTCATTGCATAAGCGTAGCTGTCCCCGGCTTTCTCCTACCCGAGGGTGCTCCCATTCCAAAAGGCACCTTCTCCACTCAACCTCTCCCAAAAGGCGACTTTGTCACTCAAACGATCCCGGAAGGCATTCCCAAATTAGCTTTTCCATCCCAACACACAACTGGTGAATCCACTTCCTCTCAATCTACTAACAAAGAAGAAGGTGAGGGAGAAGAAGAAGAGGAAAAAAAGATAGTAGACATCTTGGACTTAGACGATGTCTACAAGGTTTTCAACCAGCCTCCATCTCCTGTGACAACAACCAGTGACCTCGGCCAATTTTTCCAACTCCAATTCAATGACATTGAAGGAGCAGTTACCTCATCAGACAAGATGGGGATTCAACGGAAGCAAAGGTCGACCCTACAAGAATTACTAGAATCCCAACAGGGGAAGGATGCTCCCGAAAAGTCAGCACAGACAAAGCTCCCACCTCCTCCACCAGTTGGTTAATTTGAGGCATAGGGAAAGGGTCCTTTGGGCAGGCTTTGTTCAAGTCTGTGAAATATACACATACGCGTCACTTCCCAGTCTTCTTCTTTACCACTACGGTATTAGCTAACCATTCAAGGTAAAAGACCTCTTTAATAGCCCCAGCCTGCTTAAGTTTCATCACCTTGTCTTTTACAGCATTTGAGTGTTCCTTGGACGAATGCCAAGGTGGTTGTTTCCTGGGGGTGACAGATGGATTGACATTCAGATGATGGCAGATGAAGCATGGATTCACCCCTGGAGCTTCACAAGCATTCCAAGCGAATACATCAACGTTCTCCTTGAGAAATATCACTAACTCCTCTTTCTCTTGTGGTGGTAGCTGAGCCTCAACCTAAAAAAACTTTTCCGGATCATCACCTACAGTGAATTTCTCTAAATCTTCACATTTGGCCACTTCATCTTCTAATGCAGAGTTGAAGAAATAGCACCCAAAGTATAAAGCCAGGGTCTAGCCACAATGGCCGTGTAAGGGGAGTATGTATTCACTACTATGAAGTCCACTTCCACTACCTCTGAGCCGGCTTATACGGGCAACCTAATCTGGCCCTTTGGGGTAAGAAGCTTCCCATCAAAACTTACCAGAGGCGAATCGTAGGTTGTCAGGTCTTTAGGTTTTAAGTTTAGTTCTCTGTACAAGTCAGGATATATGACTTCTACATAACTGCCCTGATCCACCATTACCCTTTTCACATTATACCCCCTTATTCTGAGGGTGACCACCAAAGCGTCATCATGTGGTTGTATGGTTCCAATTTTGTCTTCGTCTGAGAAACTCAGCGAAAGAGATTTCTAGTCTAGCCCTCTTCGGCTCGAAGTTGGAGTCCTCAGCTAGTAATCTAGCTACGGACATCACCCTGGTAGGGTGAGAACCAGTTTTCTCAGGTGCGGCAAAGATGACATTAATTGTACCTAACAGGGGCCTCGGAGGAGCATTCCCTTGAGCCCCTGTCCTTGACTGGTCTCCTTGTCCATTGGGTCGATATAGAAATTGTTGTAACCTCCCTTCTTTCACTAGTTGCTCCAGATGGTTCCACAGCGTTCGGCAGTCCTTGGTGGTATGTCCCCTTCTTGGTGATACAGGCAATGAAGGCTTTGGTTGCACCTCAAAGGGTCTCCACTCATCTTGTTTAGCCATTTGAAGTATGGCTCGTTCTTGATCTTCTCAAAAACTTGATGTATCGGTTCTCTGAATATAGTGCTCACCACTTGAGAGCTGTAAGCTCAAACTGCCCAGCAAAATCTCTTCGGGTTTTATTATTATGGTAATGGTCCGACCTGAAATCCCTCCTCTCCTGAGAGATAACCTTGCCCTTCCCCTTAACTTGCTGCTGGTCTTCTTTAACCCTCTTATACTTGTCAATCTGATCTATGAGCTGGCGTATATTGGTAATAGGCTTCCCAGTCAAAGACTTCCTTAAACCATGCTCGGCAGGTAGGCCGAGCTTGAAAGTATTGATGGCTACATCGTCAAAATCACCATTTATCTCGTTGAACATCTCTCAATATCTGTCCGAATATGTTTTCAGGGTTTCAACTTCTCTCATGGACAAAGATAACAAAGAAGCCAAAGGTCAAGGAACCTTGTTGCATGTAATAAAGTGGGACCTGAACGCTTGGGTGAGTTCCTTAAAGAAATCAATAGAACCTACCTTCAGACCGCCAAACCACCTCATCATTACAGGCCTCAGGCTGGATGGGAATACTTTGCATATCAAGGCTTCATTCTTGGAATGCACAGCCATCCTTTGATTGAAGTGGCTAACATACTCCACAGGGTCTGTTCTGCCATTATACATGGTGAACGTGAGCTGTGCAAACCACCAGAGGAGTCTCCTTCTCTCAATCCAACGCGTGAAAGGTGACCTGGAAATTTGGTTGAGTGCTTTGCTTATAGCATCATTTCCCAGACCTTCCAAGGACGAATTTCTGTTTCGGCACTCGTGATGATAGTCCTTATCATATGAGAAAGACTCGCTAGAAGGAGTCCTTGATCTGCACCTATAGCTACAATCCTTTTCACCATCAGAAGAAAAGTCAGAATGAGATGGAGCTCGCTTTCGCCGTTCATGGTGCAAGCTCTTCTTTAGGTGTTCAATCTCCTTCTGCATGTTTCTGGCATTCTCCTCATAAGAGACATGGCTTTTACTCCAATATTGACTCTTATTGATGTGGGTAGTATGTACACTTCCCTCTCGGTCTCTCCTTCGCTCAAGTTCACGGAAATGATCTTGACGTTGAGACCCCATGGATTCTGCTTGGTTTGGACCTGAACCTACCATTGTTGAACGTTAAACTTACTATCGCACCAATAATCCCCACATACAGCGCCAATTGTAAGGACCTGATTTGATATCCTAGCCTAAGGTATGAATGGACTTAGGCCTAAAAAGCCCAAAACAATGAATTTGTAGAGAATGTGTTAGAAAAATGGGCTTTAGTTAACCAAACAACAAGTTAGGTAGGTTTGATGACAAAAGAAAGAAAATACACAAGTGTAAACTGAAGAAAAAACGTCCTCGAAGAAGTCCGAGGACACTAGTTCTTATATAATGTTCTTAGATAATGTTACAAGTCTGGTTCTAGATTGCTACAGTATTTCTTTCCTGATTTTTCCAATTCCCCCTTCTCACTCACTCCTTCTCCTTTTATACTATCTTTCCTTTTCATCTCCACCTTCCACATGCATGCCAGACAGTCGGTGTGGATACTTGTTCCATCAGCACTCCCCATAAGTCCTTATGTAGTAACTGTAAGGCTAAAATCCATTGTTCAGGCATCACCTCCACATTAATGCGGCCAGAGAATTAGCTGCAGTGCATTTAATGCGGAGGCAGCAGCTTTCTCATAAGATATTTTAGGACTCCTTCCTATCTGAAGTCTTTGCAATGCTTGTCCGCTCCAACTGAATTTCCGGGATCATCACTCTCATTGATAGACCATTTCTTAGGACCTCGGCTTTGTCTAGCCAAGGACGCATTCATCCTCGGCACACTCTCTTGAGCCATTTGTACAACTATTTTTTTTTTCTTCTAAACCATCGAATTAGCTTATCAATTCTTTTTTGGAATGGCCATCTCTTTATTTTTTGGGGATCAGTACATAATCTTGGTAACTATTTTTTTTTTTTTTTTGCTAGGTAAGTGCGGGGGATAGAACTCCCGAGCAAGAGATTACAAAGGAATCCGAGTGCCACTTTGCTACAAGGCCATTGGCTTAGTAACTAATATTTAAAAAAGTTGTAATATATAAAATATACAAAATTTTAAAATTTGTTGGGCCTTGCCCCTTCCCCCTTTTCTCATGCTAAACTATGGTAATTTCCATATAGGTGGCTTTTGTCTAAGGTTGCTTATCTTGGAAGCACCAACATAAGCCCTTAAATAAAAGGTAAAAAGTTAAATAAAGTAAGTAGGTGACTCACATGATACTCGTAAATAGTAAGAACAATGCAATAAGTTGGAGACACTTAAGTGAATATATAGGTAATTTTTTAGGGCATTTTTGGTTTGCTATAAGTGAAAATTTTTAAGGTGGAACATAAGCTACTATTCATTTGACCTTAATATCTAAAATCATGAGAAAATAGGAGCATTGCCAAGTGATGCAAAATTCATTAAGTAAGGATGCATTTTATAGTCAAAAAGTCAAACTAAGGGGGTGTTTAGTACATACACTTAAAAACTGAAAACATGTGTTTGATAATATGTATGGAAATACAAGTAGGTGAAAAAGTGTATGAAAATACGTGTAATGTTGTTTAAAAACTGAAAACTTGTGTTTGAGTGGGTGTACCAAACGAGACCTAAAGCTTTGAAAACTAAGTTGTATAATCGAGAATGCAAGACTAACAAACTCATGGAGAAAAACTCTCAAAATTTGATACCCACTTATACGCAATCAATTAGAAATCATCAAAAACCTATTTACAAGACTAGGCCATTTAAACTCTTGCTATTTATAGTGACAGATCATGGAAGTAATTAACTATAAAAAGTAACAATCAACCAACAGCTAACAAACTAACTGAATTAACTAACATATTAGCTAATTGAATTTTTACACACGTGGCAAGGCTTTGTGTTCAAGAGTAATACAATTATGCATAAGCTTTTAGAACAAATAATAATTTAATATGCTATATATCAAAGAAGGAGATCCTGAATTTAATCCATGTCTCCTCCACTCTGCCTTCCATTTAAAATCCCACATATGACTTAACCTATTAAAAGGAAGTTTGAGCCCATACACGAGGGAGAATGTTAAAAGTATGTGGTTGAATGATTAAGTTTATCATTTTTTAATACCTTAAGTTTGTGGAAGAATCGGTAATTTAACAAGAAAGGTAATAAATCTGGCATGCAGCTTTAACACAAGTTGCTAGCAAATTAGCATTATGGGTTGTACCATGACTAAGCTGCCAGCAAGTGCACAATATCATGACTCTCCCACTAAAGAGAAACTTGCCCACAAGTTTGGTTTCTGTAAGAGCAGGAACCCTCTCTATGGTAAGGTAGTAGGTGCTTGACATTAAAAATGTTGTAGATGCAAAGCTGATGTGGTAGCAATATTTGAGTGTATTGTCATTCACTTTCTGAAGAATCTATAACGAGGTCTTCATGTCATTGAGCTTCATATAAACCCCTTCAAGCTTCCTTTCATCAGACAATACAGCCTAATCTAGATCCCCAGCCTTGAAACAACCTGTCTTTTGTGCTTGTCAACTGTTGCATTGTATCTATCATTGGTTGCTTCAATCCTCCTCCTTCTATATGAACTCTGTCATCTCAGCTTCTTTCGCACTAGTCTTTTGAAAGTGTGGCAAAGGAGTGAAGTCCAGATTACTTAAAGGCCTTGCTCCACGCACCATTTCAGAGGGTGTAGCTTCGATTGTCCTGTTGACAGAGGATTTATAAGCAATTTTTTCCAAAAGGAGAATGCTTTCCTAGCCCCTTGGATTCTCACTAATCAAATATCTTAGCAAGTTGCCATAATTTTATTCACTACCTTAGTTTGATCCTCTGTTTGTGAATGGAAAGATGTGCTATAACTTAGTTCAGTGTCAATCTTCCTTCACAATGTTTTCTAAAAATAAGCTAGGAACTATGCTTCCCTATCTGATACAATTGAAGAGGGCACTCCTATGGAACTTGTAGACTTCTCTATAGAAGAATTCAACAATGTGAGAAGCATTCACAGTATTCTTGCAAAGGGATGACTGAGCCATCTTTGAGTATCTTCAATTACTACCATGATCAAATATATGTGCCTTTAGCGGTGGTTTAAGTGTTTTTAGCAGCGGTTTGAATCTACCGCAATAGACCGTGTTTTTTTGTAGTGTATAATCCTAACACTAGAAGGAACAGGAAGAGGAATGTAAATTCTAGCATTGGCGGTTGTCTCTTTGCACCTTTTGGCACACATGGCATTTTTAACATGCCTTCTAATAACATTCTTTTGACATTTTAGGCCAATATTATTCCTCCTACAGCAGCTCTAATATCTTGTCTCTTCCAAAGTTCATCAAGTTATGCCGCTTCATTATTAACTTCTTTCTCAAAGAACACTTAAAAACATAGCTACACACCTTTGAAAAGGAAGCCATCTTTCAACATGTAGCCAGGGTAGTAAGTCATATTCCCATTCTACAATGCATCAAGTGGTCCTCCAAGTCCTTGTACACCAAGATGTTATGAAACTAGACCATAACAATGACTCCTAATAATTGCTCATCTATGCCATCACTCTCATGAATGTACTAAGGGCATTGGTTAGTCCAAATGGGCCAGTCATTTAAAATTAAGACCATATTGAGTCTTGAAGATTGTCTTCTATTCATCCTTAGGTTCGATTCTAATATAGTGGTAGCCACTCCTCAAATCATCTTGGAGAAAACTGTATTTGATGGTGATCTTGTTGATGGCTATGCTGTCAACACACATCCCCCAAGAACCCTCTTTTTTAAAGGTTTGGGAGGGCTAGAACTACAAGGGCTAATGCTTTCTCGAATAAAGCCTTTGTCTAGTGGTTCTTTCACATTGTTTATGCAACTTCTCTTTTTTCTTAAGATCTGCATTCGTTTTAGCATATCATATATCATGTATTGGTTTTATTGAAAAAAATAATTCAATATAACAATATTATATTCGTTAAAGGCTTTCTATTGTGAGCATTGGATGTCATGCCAAATCACATTAATTTCTGTGCTCTCTCTCTCTCTCTCTCTCTCTCTCTCTCACATCATTGTTCAGGCACTTCCCTTTGAAGATCTAGGCCTTCTGAGCATCTTTTTGAGTCATAAACCACACCATTTGATAGATCTAAAGTTGATCTACACACCACTTAAGGAATCACCACCAAACTCCATCGCTCACCTCACAATTAATGACAACATTTTTTGCCAATGTCTTCTGGCTCTCATCATGCTATCCTTAACAGAGTTCTTTAGAAAAAAGGTGTCACTCTCTTATAGTCATCACTGTCATCATCCTTGAACTATTGTTCGTGGCTGAATACAACTACCATTGGTGATTGCTTCATGTATTCTAGCCTCAAGCCACTGTTTCTCAATTGATGTCCCCTATACCACCGGTGCATCCATCCTCTAGTCATAGTATCTGAAGATAGTAAAATTTAGTCTGATGGGCTTATCTTAATGGGCCTGACGGATGGGCACTGTTTGGACCTTTGTAAAGATGGGCCCACGCGCTCTGATGGCCCATCGCACAGACATGGTAAGGGCCCATGATCCGAAATCTCTATTTGCCTAGAAAAGCCCTAAGATCCAATAAGGGAAATTGTATCAAAGTCCCACATTGGAAAGATCTGGAGGTTAAGAAGAAAAGCAACTCTCTACCACTATAAAAAGGAGTAATATTCACGCAAATCAAGGTAAGATGATTTGACCCTCTCAAACGCCTCAAAATAACTCAAGGGACGAATTCTGACTTGACCTTTGGAGGGCTTTTGGCCGGCGCCACACCGGTGCTCTCTAAGGGTTTTTCTTCCGTTTGTTCTTGTTGTGCAGGTTCGTTGACTCGCGAGTACGGTGTGACTTATTGGTGACAATTCTCAACGTCATCAGTTGGCGCCGTCTGTGGGAAACAGAGACGTATAGTACTCCCTAGATTCCCAGACAAAAGAGTTACATGGTACTCACTCGCTCAATGGCAACCACGAATGACGTTCAGGAAGAAGCCCCTACGACGGCCCTTGAGAGACAGGTCAGGACGCTCGCCGCAGCCGTGGAGCGCCTCACCAAGCAAAACCACGACCTGCAAGAGCAGCTGAACCAAAAGAATGCCGCGGTCAATAACCAAGGAGCGGATCAAGAGGGGAACAGCGCCGAAAGGAGAAATCAGGACGGACCACAGGAGAGTAACGCCCCGAGCAAACCAGTACGACGGGACGTAAGCATCCCTTCCCCGACGGACACTGCTCCACAATCCATCATCGCGGAGATGCAGGCGATGAAGGAGCAGATGGATGTGATGATGAGCGCTCTCAAGGGGAGAGTGTCAAGTGATCTCGACGACCTTGTCAACCGGACTGACTCGCCATTCACGGCAGCCGTCAACTCCTTCCCCCTGCCAAGTAAGTTCCGTATGCCAAGTATGGATAGCTACGACAGAGTCAAGGACCCTCTAGATCACTTAGAGACCTTCAAGACCCTGATGCACCTTCAGGGAGTGGCAGACGCGATCATGTGCAGGGCCTTTCCTACAACCCTGAAGGGCGCAGCAAGGATTTGGTTCAGCCGGATAGCACCCAACTCCATCAGCACCTTCAAGGAGCTAAGCGCTCAATTTACTACGCATTTCATCGGAGGACATCGGTATAAGAAATCCACGGCTTGTTTAATGAATATCAAGCAACGGGAAGAGGAGACGTTAAGGGCCTACATATCACGCTTCAACAAAGAAGCACTCTCGATCGACGAAGCCGACGACAAGATATTGGTAGCAGCATTCACAAACGGGCTGAAGGGGGGTAAGTTTTTGTTCTCACTATACAAAAACGACCCCAAGACCATGTCGGAGGTCCTTTACAGGGCCACCAAATATATGAACGCTGAAGACGCACTGCTATCGCGAGAAGATAGACCCAAGAAAAGAGACAGACCGGAGGATTCCCGACAGGACCAGGGGCGGAAGAAAGGAAGGATGGGAGACCGAAGGGAGGACAGACGTCCAAAACCAATGAGCGGAAGGTTCGCAAATTTCACCCCGCTCAACGCACCAATTGATCAAGTCCTAATGCAGATTAAGGACGAAGGGTCCCTGACGTTCCCAGGAAAGCTGAAGAGTGACCCCAGCAAAAGGTCCAGAGACAAATATTGCCGCTTTCATCGTGACCACGGCCACGATACGGCCGATTGCTACGACTTGAAGCAGCAAATCGAAGCACTTATCCGACAAGGGAAGCTGCAGAAGTTCGTCAACAAGGGGAGAACGGATCAACCCCCACAAGAACAACACCTCCGCCGAGAAAACGAGCGACCAAGACCCCCAATTGGAGACATAAGAATGATAGTCGGAGGGACTACTGCGGCCGGATCGTCAAAGAAGGCTCGCAAAACATACCTTCGGATGGTACAGAATGTCCAGTTGACGAGCAGAGTGCCAAGGATAGCAAACGGAGAAGAACCTATTGTTGGGTTCACGGAAGAGGATGCACGGCGCCTACACCATCCACACGACGATGCCCTCGTCGTCAGCGTGCGGACGGGAGACTACAACGTGCACCGAGTGTTGATCGACAACGGCAGCTCGGCCGACATATTGTACTATCCGGCATTCCAGCAGATGAGGATTGACAGGGATCTGCTAATACCGACAGACGCCCCGCTCGTTGGTTTCGGGGGGAGTAAGGTATTCCCTCTGGGTTCGGTAACGTTACGGGTGACAGTAGGAGATTACCCCCAACACATCACCAGGAACGTGACATTCTTGGTGGTCGATTGCTCGTCCGCCTACAATGCTATCCTTGGACGACCTACGCTCAACTCGTGGAAGGCGGCAACATCAACTTACGCCCTAATGATTAGGTTCCCAACGGAGTATGGGGTAGGAGAGCTACGCGGAAGCCAAGTTGCCGCACGAGAATGCTACGTCGCTATGATGGAGATGCAAGACCAAATCCAGGCCTTGAACATAGAAGAGCACCGAACGGTGGCGGAACCAACAGAGAAGCTGGAGGAGATAACTCTTGACAGTTCCAATCCGGACAGAACAACCAAGATCGGAACGCTTGCCAAACCCGCAAACCGTCAAGAGCTCGTAGCTTTTCTGAGGAGCAATAAGGATGTGTTCGCCTGGAGCCATGACGATATGCCGGGAATCGATCCCTCCGTCATGGTACACAAATTGAATGTATTACCCTCATTTCCACCCGTCCGACAAAAGAAGAGAGTGTTCGCAACGGAACGAGACCAAGCAATAGCGGAGGAAGTCCGCAAACTCCAAGAGGCAAGCTTTATCAGGGAAGTCTACTATCCCGATTGGCTGGCGAATGTGGTAATGGTAAAGAAAGCGAGCGGTAAATGGCGTATGTGCGTGGATTTCACGGATCTTAACAAAGCGTGCCCTAAAGATAGCTATCCCCTTCCAAGAGTCGACGTCCTAGTAGACTCGACGGCTCAACACCAATTATTAAGCTTCATGGACGCTTTCTCGGGTTATAATCAGATCCGCATGCTCGAGGCCGATCAGGAAAAGACTTCGTTCGTAACCAGCCAAGGACTATTCTGCTACAAAGTAATGCCATTCGTCCTGAAGAATGCGGGGGCAACATACCAAAGGCTAATGAACAAGATGTTCGCGAAGCAGATCGGGAGGAATGTTCAAGTCTATGTCGACGACATGCTGGTGAAGAGCCAGAAGGAGGAAGACCACCTCGAAGATCTTAAGGAGACGTTCGGTACGCTACGATCCTACAACATGAAACTTAATCCGGGAAAATGCGCATTCGGCGTAACGGCAGGCAAATTCCTAGGCTTCATGGTATCCCAGAGAGGGATTGAGGCTAACCCGGACAAAATCCGAGCCATACTAGAAATGGCACCCCCGCGAAATGTGAAGGAGATACAAAGCCTTAACGGCAAGGTAGCGGCGTTAAATAGATTCGTGTCGAGAGCCACGGACAAGTGCCTGCCCTTTTTCCGCACATTAAAGAAATCATTCGAGTGGACGGACGAGTGTCAGCGAGCGTTCGAGGAACTAAAGGCATACCTATCCTCACCACCCCTATTGAGTCCCTCGCAACCTGGCGAAGAACTTTTCCTCTACTTGGCTGTCTCCTCTGTCGCCGTCAGCGCTGCTTTGATTAGAGAAGAAGATAATGCACAGAAACCTGTATACTACGCCAGCCGGGCGCTCCGCGGCGCCGAAGAAAGATACCAACTTATGGAGAAACTCGCTTTCGCATTGATAACGGCTGCTCGCAAGCTCAAACGTTACTTTCAAGCCCACACCGTGAACGTAATGACCGACAAGCCCTTGCGAAGGGCACTGAGTAATCCTGAAGCCGCAGGTCGACTGACACTGTGGGCAATAGAATTGAGTGAGTTTGATATCAAGTACCGTCCGCGTGTGGCCATTAAAGGACAAGCCGTAGCCGACTTCATAGCGGAGTTTACGCGTGACGAGGACAAGGGGGCAGAAGAACCACTCAAGTGGAGCATCTTCACCGACGGGTCATCCAATCGGCGAATTGGAGGGGCCGGCATAGTGTTGCTGTCGCCCGAAGGGGACAAGATCGAATGTATGGTCCGTCTCGACTTCCCCATTACCAACAACGAAGCAGAATACGAAGCGGTGGCGGCAGGACTCGACCTAGCCAAAGCCGCCGGAGCTGAAAGTGTGGCCGTCCATTGCGACTCTCAGGTCGTGACCAATCAAGTAAACGGAGACTACGAATGCAAGGGGGAAAGGTTGAAGAGATATCTTGATCAAGTGAGAACGAGAGTCAACGGACTAAAAGCGACGGTCGTCCAAATCCCCAGGGGAGAAAATGAGCTCGCCGACCGGCTAGCCAAAGCCGCCTCAGCAGAACATGTGATGACACCGGGTAATGTACTTTCCTTCGTTCAACTCTTTCCACTAATAGACCCCGACAATATGCAGGAGATACGCTCCGAAAGAAACTGGACCACCCAGATAGCTTCATACCTGAAGGACGGGTTACTGCCACAAGAGAAGGAGGCAGCGAGGAAGCTGAAAGTCCAAGCGGCGAGATTCGTCCTGATAAAAGACGTTCTTTACAAGAGAGGATTCTCCCGCCCTTATCTAAGATGCCTCGGGGTTGAAGAGGCAGACTACGTAATGAGGGAAGTGCACGAAGGGATATGCGGGAATCACTCTGGGTCGCGGTCGTTGGTGCACAAACTGGTACGAGCTGGGTATTACTGGCCAACCATGCAGAAGGATGCCGAGTCGTACGTTAAGAGCTGCGACAAATGCCAGAGGTTCAGCAATGTTATCGGACAGCCAGCTGAGGAACTGACCCCTATGACGGCTCCATGGCCGTTCGCACAATGGGGACTGGATATCATGGGACCCTTCCCAACTGCGGTAAGGCAGCTCAAGTTCTTGGTAGTGGGTATTGACTACTTCACAAAATGGGTAGAAGCGGAAGCCTTGGCCACCATTACAGAAAAGAACGTTAGAAGTTTTGTTTGGCGGTCCATCGTATGCAGGTTTGGTATTCCTAGAGTCCTTGTCTCGGATAACGGGAGGCAGTTCGACAACAGCCACTTCCGGGATTTTTGCACACAGCTGGGAATAAAAAACCACTACTCATCACCCGCCCATCCTCAGGCCAATGGCCAGGTTGAAGTCACGAACCGATCCCTGCTAAAGATTATCAAGACTCGGCTCGAGGGGGCAAAGGGAATATGGCCCGAAGAATTACCGAGCATACTGTGGGCGTACAGGACAACGGCGAGGACTCCGACAGGAGAGACGCCATTTCGACTGACATACGGGAATGAGGCGGTCATCCCCGCAGAAGTTGGCCTCACAAGTTACAGGGTTCACAACCATGACGAAGGCAGGAACGACGAATCAATGAGGCTACAGCTGGACCTGATAGATGAAGGTAAGGTCGGCAGCGGAGCAAAGGATCGCAAGATACCAGGAACGCATGGCCAGACATTACAACTCCCGGGTCCGACACAGAGACTTCCAAGTAGGAGACCTCGTACTCAGGAGGGTCATGGGTGCAGCTAGAGACCCTACACAGGGAAAGCTCGGCCCCAACTGGGAAGGACCTTACCGAGTCACGGCATGGAAAAGGAAAGGAACATACCACTTGGAGACTACGGAGGGGGAGAAGCTACCGCATCCATGGAATGCGGAGCATTTGAGGAAATACTACCAGTGATAGTAACACGGCGAACGGCAACCAATTTTCCATTTGGCTTTTTATTAACTATTTATAAGTTTTTTCTTTAACATGTGTTTCTCTTGCTACAATCCTGTCGTGCCTTTTTTAAGCCCAAGGGGGCAGGCACTTTTCCTTTACGCAATTAGATACCATTATAATCTTCTTCTACTTTGATGTCACTACAATTGTCCTCGAACTTAACGAATGCTAGTTTAAAGTCCATAATGTGGACGGATCACCAAAACGGTGAGAATTCTACATGTCCACAAAGTAGACGGATCACCAAAACGGTGAGAATTCTACATGTCCGCAAAGTCACCAAAACGGTGAGAACTACATGTCCAAAAGTGGACGGATCACCAAACGGTGAGAATAATACAGCCAAAAGTGGACGGATCACCCAAAACGGTGAGAAATTCTACAAGTCCATAAATGGACGGATCACAAGACGGTGAGAATAATACAAGTCCACAAGTCCGGTGAGTAAATTCTACAAGTCCGGAAAGTGGACGGTATATGCGTCATAATGTGGACGGATCACCAAAACGGTGAGTAGTTATACAAGTCCACAAATTGGACGGTGTAGCCTCCACAAAGTGGACGGATCACAAAGACGGTGAGAATTATGCAAGTCCATAAATTAGACGGTGTATCCGCCACAAAGTGGACGGATCACAAATTGGACGGTGACTCCTCAAAGTGGACGGATCACCCAAAACTACATGTCCATAAAGTGGACGGATCACCAAGACGGTGATAATTATACTATAATTTAGACGGTATCAGTCTCAAAGCGAACGGATCACCGTAATTAAAATTAGAGATATTTACGCACCTAAAACGGTGACTACATGTCCGACGGACGGACCTACAAAACGTTTAGTAATACTACGTGTTTGTAAAATGGACGGTATAGCAAAAACGGTGAATAAATTACGTACATACATAAAGCAGACGGCTCTAAAACGCCCACAAGGTGGACGGACAACATGACGATATAAGTCAGCTTCAATAGTTTAGCTTATAAGTGGACGGATCAACAGACGAGCTTGTGCAAATTAAAATTCAAAATAAAAGTAGACGGAGAAAATCCTTAACGGATACAGATCACGAAAAGACAATGAATGAAAAGCATTGTTCAGTACAAATGAAACTTCAACCAAACCGTCTACAAGTTATTAACAATACATAAAAAGGGAGACGGATCCTCATCAACAATTATATGGGTTACTCTGCTTTATTGGGGTCGACAACAGCGACCTCATTCGGCATAGCGGACTCTCCGTCACCCTGAGCTGCCTCTTCTCCAAAGAGATCCTCCGTATTTTCGGAGGCGACGGGTAGAGCAGACGTCTGACCTTGATCAGTTAGTGTTATCATGGACAAGTCCAGATCTGGGTAGGCCTTCTTCACCTGACGGAGCGAATCGTCGAAGCCTTGAAGGAACGATCCTGCCAGCTCCTTCAACAAAGACTCGGAGTTGCGATATTCGCTGACGGCGTCATCCCTTGCATGACGGAGTTTTTTCTTCAGATCCTTCACCTCGTCTGCTCTAACCTTCAAGGCCTTCCCAGCCTCCTCCGTCCTCTGTTCAAGCTCTTCTCTCGTCTTCTCAGAGAGTGCAAACTTCTGCTCCATCGTGGCCTTCCACTTGTGCAGCTGGCCAAGCTCCTCTTCCGTCTGCCCAAGTTTTGACCGTACCCGTTCCAGAGCCGCTTCACGGTTGAGGCAGCGGTCCATCAAGCCCTTCATCATAACCAAGGACTGAAATAGACAAAATTAGAAGTGTCAAAAATGAAACTAGGGAGTGGACGGACATAAACTGAAGGATAAGGAAAGTTACCTGTCCGACGGCAAATAACCCCGTCTCCCCCATCACCTCCGTCGAATGATTCCCAAGATCCTCATAATCCTCTGCAGAAAGTATGGACGTAAGCTTCTCCAAAGCGAACTTCGAGTCCTCACGGAGAAGGGGAGGGGGCTTCTCCCCGCTGACCGGTGGAGCATGCATTAGGCCCTTACCGGCCCCTTGTTTAACTTGGGTGACGGCCTTAGGGCCCTCAGCCATCAAGCCCACCACGGGCTCCATTGACACCTTTGGCTGCTTGAGTGGAGACAATACACTGGGTTGCTGCGGTCTTGACCCGATGACCCCGGCCACTGGGAACAACGAAAGAATACACAAACGTGAGTCCGTCTACTTTTACCCTTGAAATTGAAATTTTATTTTTGAAAAAATATCATCATCCGTCCTGTATTGCAGAAATGGACGACGCCAAGAGAAGGGCAATGATAAAATCTCTAGCCGTCGAGCAAAAGAAGACGGGTGAGATCGTTGTTCCCAGTGTGCCGGGGTCATCGGGTAAGAGGAAGCAGCCACCAAAGTCCGACCGTCCACTCAAGCAGCCAAAGGTGTCAATGGAGCCCGTGGTGGGCTTGATGGCTGAGGGCCCTAAGGCCGTCACCCAAGTTAAACAAGGGGCCGGTAAGGGCCTAATGCATGCTCCACCCGTCAGCGGGGAGAAGCCCCCTCCCCTTCTCCGTGAGGACTCGAAGTTCGCTTTGGAGAAGCTTACGTCCATACTTTCTGCAGAGGATTATGAGGATCTTGGGAATCATTCGACGGAGGTGATGGGGGAGACGGGGTTATTTGCCGTCGGACAGGTAACTTTCCTTATCCTTCAGTTTATGTCCGTCCACTCCCTAGTTTCATTTTTGACACTTCTAATTTTGTCTATTTCAGTCCTTGGTTATGATGAAGGGCTTGATGGACCGCTGCCTCAACCGTGAAGCGGCTCTGGAACGGGTACGGTCAAAACTTGGGCAGACGGAAGAGGAGCTTAGCCAGCTGCACAAGTGGAAGGCCACGATGGAGCAGAAGTTCGAACTCTCTGAGAAGACGAGAGAAGAACTTGAACAGAGGACGGAGGAGGCTGGGAAGGCCTTGAAGGTTAAAGCAGACGAGGTGAAGGATCTGAAGAAAAAACTCCGTCATGCAAGGGATGACGCCGTCAGCGAATATCGCAACTCCGAGTCTTTGCTGAAGGAGCTGGCAGGATCGTTCCTTCAAGGCTTCGACGATTCGCTCCGTCAGGTGAAGAAGGCCTACCCAGATCTGGACTTGTCCATGATAACACTAACTGATCAAGGTCAGACGTCTGCTCTACCCGTCGCCTCCGAAAATACGGAGGATCTCTTTGGAGAAGAGGCAGCTCAGGGTGACGGAGAGTCCGCTATGCCGAATGAGGTCGCTGTTGTCGACCCCAATAAAGCAGAGTAACCCATATAATTGTTGATGAGGATCCGTCTCCCTTTTTATGTATTGTTAATAATTTGTAGACGGTTTGGTTGAAGTTTCATTTGTACTGAACAATGCTTTTCATTCATTGTCTTTTCGTGATCTGTATCCGTTAAGGATTTTCTCCGTCTACTTTTATTTTGAATTTTAATTTGCACAAGCTCGTCTGTTGATCCGTCCACTTATAAGCTAAACTATTGAAGCTGACTTATATCGTCATGTTGTCCGTCCACCTTGTGGGCGTTTTAGAGCCGTCTGCTTTATGTATGTACGTAATTTATTCACCGTTTTTGCTATACCGTCCATTTTACAAACACGTAGTATTACTAAACGTTTTGTAGGTCCGTCCGCTTTTCGGACATGTAGAATTATTCACCGTTTTAGGTGCGTAAATATCTCTAATTTTAATTACGGTGATCCGTTCGCTTTGAGACTGATACCGTCTAAATTATGGACTTGTATAATTATCACCGTCTTGGTGATCCGTCCACTTTATGGACATGTAGAATTATTAAACGTTTTGGGTGATCCGTCCACTTTGAGGAGTACACCGTCCAATTTGTGGAAGTGTTGAATTGCGGTGATCCGTCCACTTTGTGGCGGATACACCGTCTAATTTATGGACTTGCATAATTCTCACCGTCTTTGTGATCCGTCCACTTTGTGGAGGCTACACCGTCCAATTTGTGGACTTGTATAACTACTCACCGTTTTGGTGATCCGTCCACTTTATGGATAATTTTATTCGCCGTTTTGGTTACCCGTCCACATTATGGCGCATATACCGTCCACTTTACGGACTTGTAGAATTTACTCACCGTTTTGGGTGATCCGTCCAATTTATGGACTTTTAGAATTTCTCACCGTTTTGGGTGATCCGTCCACTTTTGGACTTGTACTGTTCTCACCGTTTTGGTGATCCGTCCACTTTGTGGACATGTAGAATTCTCACCGTTTTGGTGATCCGTCCACTTTTGGACTTGTATTACTCTCACCGTTTTGGTGATCCGTCCACTTTGTGGATATGTAGAATTCTCACCGTTTTGGTGATCCGTCCACTTTTGGACTTGTATTACTCTCACCGTTTTGGTGATCCGTCCAATTTTTGGACTTTAAACTAGCATTCGTTAAGTTCGGGGACAATTGTAGTGACATCAAAGTAGAAGAAGATTATAATGGTATCTAATTGCGTAAAGGAAAAGTGCCTGCCCCCTTGGGCTTAAAAAAGGCACGACAGGATTGTAGCAAGAGAAACACATGTTAAAGAAAAAACTTATAAATAGTTATAATAAAAAGCCAAATGGAAAATTGGTTGCCGTTCGCCGTGTTACTATCACTGGTAGTATTTCCTCAAATGCTCCGCATTCCATGGATGCGGTAGCTTCTCCCCCTCCGTAGTCTCCAAGTGGTATGTTCCTTTCCTTTTCCATGCCGTGACTCGGTAAGGTCCTTCCCAGTTGGGGCCGAGCTTTCCCTGTGTAGGGTCTCTAGCTGCACCCATGACCCTCCTGAGTACGAGGTCTCCTACTTGGAAGTCTCTGTGTCGGACCCGGGAGTTGTAATGTCTGGCCATGCGTTCCTGGTATCTTGCGATCCTTTGCTCCGCTGCCGACCTTACCTCATCTATCAGGTCCAGCTGTAGCCTCATTGATTCGTCGTTCCTGCCTTCGTCATGGTTGTGAACCCTGTAACTTGTGAGGCCAACTTCTGCGGGGATGACCGCCTCATTCCCGTATGTCAGTCGAAATGGCGTCTCTCCTGTCGGAGTCCTCGCCGTTGTCCTGTACGCCCACAGTATGCTCGGTAATTCTTCGGGCCATATTCCCTTTGCCCCCTCGAGCCGAGTCTTGATAATCTTTAGCAGGGATCGGTTCGTGACTTCAACCTGGCCATTGGCCTGAGGATGGGCGGGTGATGAGTAGTGGTTTTTTATTCCCAGCTGTGTGCAAAAATCCCGGAAGTGGCTGTTGTCGAACTGCCTCCCGTTATCCGAGACAAGGACTCTAGGAATACCAAACCTGCATACGATGGACCGCCAAACAAAACTTCTAACGTTCTTTTCTGTAATGGTGGCCAAGGCTTCCGCTTCTACCCATTTTGTGAAGTAGTCAATACCCACTACCAAGAACTTGAGCTGCCTTACCGCAGTTGGGAAGGGTCCCATGATATCCAGTCCCCATTGTGCGAACGGCCATGGAGCCGTCATAGGGGTCAGTTCCTCAGCTGGCTGTCCAATAAAATTGCTGAACCTCTGGCATTTGTCGCAGCTCTTAACGTACGACTCGGCATCCTTCTGCATGGTCGGCCAGTAATACCCAGCTCGTACCAGTTTGTGCACCAACGACCGCGATCCAGAGTGATTCCCGCATATCCCTTCGTGCACTTCCCTCATTACGTAGTCTGCCTCTTCAACCCCGAGGCATCTTAGATAAGGGCGGGAGAATCCTCTCTTGTAAAGAACGTCTCTTATCAAGACGAATCTCGCCGCTTGGACTTTCAGCTTCCTCGCTGCCTCCTTCTCTTGTGGCAGTAACCCGTCCTTCAGGTATGAAGCTATCTGGGTGGTCCAGTTTCTTTCGGAGCGTATCTCCTGCATATTGTCGGGGTCTATTAGTGGATAGAGTTGAACGAAGGAAAGTACATTACCCGGTGTCATCACATGTTCTGCTGAGGCGGCTTTGGCTAGCCGGTCGGCGAGCTCATTTTCTCCCCTGGGGATTTGGACGACCGTCGCTTTTAGTCCGTTGACTCTCGTTCTCACTTGATCAAGATATCTCTTCAACCTTTCCCCCTTGCATTCGTAGTCTCCGTTTACTTGATTGGTCACGACCTGAGAGTCGCAATGGACGGCCACACTTTCAGCTCCGGCGGCTTTGGCTAGGTCGAGTCCTGCCGCCACCGCTTCGTATTCTGCTTCGTTGTTGGTAATGGGGAAGTCGAGACGGACCATACATTCGATCTTGTCCCCTTCGGGCGACAGCAACACTATGCCGGCCCCTCCAATTCGCCGATTGGATGACCCGTCGGTGAAGATGCTCCACTTGAGTGGTTCTTCTGCCCCCTTGTCCTCGTCACGCGTAAACTCCGCTATGAAGTCGGCTACGGCTTGTCCTTTAATGGCCACACGCGGACGGTACTTGATATCAAACTCACTCAATTCTATTGCCCACAGTGTCAGTCGACCTGCGGCTTCAGGATTACTCAGTGCCCTTCGCAAGGGCTTGTCGGTCATTACGTTCACGGTGTGGGCTTGAAAGTAATGTTTGAGCTTGCGAGCAGCCGTTATCAATGCGAAAGCGAGTTTCTCCATAAGTTGGTATCTTTCTTCGGCGCCGCGGAGCGCCCGGCTGGCGTAGTATACAGGTTTCTGTGCATTATCTTCTTCTCTAATCAAAGCAGCGCTGACGGCGACAGAGGAGACAGCCAAGTAGAGGAAAAGTTCTTCGCCAGGTTGCGAGGGACTCAATAGGGGTGGTGAGGATAGGTATGCCTTTAGTTCCTCGAACGCTCGCTGACACTCGTCCGTCCACTCGAATGATTTCTTTAATGTGCGGAAAAAGGGCAGGCACTTGTCCGTGGCTCTCGACACGAATCTATTTAACGCCGCTACCTTGCCGTTAAGGCTTTGTATCTCCTTCACATTTCGCGGGGGTGCCATTTCTAGTATGGCTCGGATTTTGTCCGGGTTAGCCTCAATCCCTCTCTGGGATACCATGAAGCCTAGGAATTTCCCTGCCGTTACGCCGAATGCGCATTTTCCCGGATTAAGTTTCATGTTGTAGGATCGTAGCGTACCGAACGTCTCCTTAAGATCTTCGAGGTGGTCTTCCTCCTTCTGGCTCTTCACCAGCATGTCGTCGACATAGACTTGAACATTCCTCCCGATCTGCTTCGCGAACATCTTGTTCATTAGCCTTTGGTATGTTGCCCCCGCATTCTTCAGGCCGAATGGCATTACTTTGTAGCAGAATAGTCCTTGGCTGGTTACGAACGAAGTCTTTTCCTGATCGGCCTCGAGCATGCGGATCTGATTATAACCCGAGAAAGCGTCCATGAAGCTTAATAATTGGTGTTGAGCCGTCGAGTCTACTAGGACGTCGACTCTTGGAAGGGGATAGCTATCTTTAGGGCACGCTTTGTTAAGATCCGTGAAATCCACGCACATACGCCACTTACCGCTCGCTTTCTTTACCATTACCACATTCGCCAGCCAATCGGGATAGTAGACTTCCCTGATAAAGCTTGCCTCTTGGAGTTTGCGGACTTCCTCCGCTATTGCTTGGTCTCGTTCCGTTGCGAACACTCTCTTCTTTTGTCGGACGGGTGGAAATGAGGGTAATACATTCAATTTGTGTACCATGACGGAGGGATCGATTCCCGGCATATCGTCATGGCTCCAGGCGAACACATCCTTATTGCTCCTCAGAAAAGCTACGAGCTCTTGCCGGATTGCGGGTTTGGCAAGCGTTCCGATCTTGGTTGTTCTGTCCGGATTGGAACTGTCAAGAGTTATCTCCTCCAGCTTCTCTGTTGGTTCCGCCACCGTTCGGTGCTCTTCTATGTTCAAGGCCTGGATTTGGTCTTGCATCTCCATCATAGCGACGTAGCATTCTCGTGCGGCAACTTGGCTTCCGCGTAGCTCTCCTACCCCATACTCCGTTGGGAACCTGATCATTAGGGCGTAAGTTGATGTTGCCGCCTTCCACGAGTTGAGCGTAGGTCGTCCAAGGATAGCATTGTAGGCGGACGAGCAATCGACCACCAAGAATGTCACGTTCCTGGTGATGTGTTGGGGGTAATCTCCTACTGTCACCCGTAACGTTACCGAACCCAGAGGGAATACCTTACTCCCCCCGAAACCAACGAGCGGGGCGTCTGTCGGTATTAGCAGATCCCTGTCAATCCTCATCTGCTGGAATGCCGGATAGTACAATATGTCGGCCGAGCTGCCGTTGTCGATCAACACTCGGTGCACGTTGTAGTCTCCTGTCCGCACGCTGACGACGAGGGCATCGTCGTGTGGATGGTGTAGGCGCCGTGCATCCTCTTCCGTGAACCCAACAATAGGTTCTTCTCCGTTTGCTATCCTTGGCACTCTGCTCGTCAACTGGACATTCTGTACCATCCGAAGGTATGTTTTGCGAGCCTTCTTTGACGATCCGGCCGCAGCAGTCCCTCCGACTATCATTCTTATGTCTCCAATTGGGGGTCTTGGTCGCTCGTTTTCTCGGCGGAGGTGTTGTTCTTGTGGGGGTTGATCCGTTCTCCCCTTGTTGACGAACTTCTGCAGCTTCCCTTGTCGGATAAGTGCTTCGATTTGCTGCTTCAAGTCGTAGCAATCGGCCGTGTCGTGGCCGTGGTCACGATGAAAGCGGCAATATTTGTCTCTGGACCTTTTGCTGGGGTCACTCTTCAGCTTTCCTGGGAACGTCAGGGACCCTTCGTCCTTAATCTGCATTAGGACTTGGTCAATTGGCGCGTTTAGCGGGGTGAAATTTGCGAACCTTCCGCTCATTGGTTTTGGACGTCTGTCCTCCCTTCGGTCTCCCATCCTTCCTTTCTTCCGCCCCTGGTCCTGTCGGGAATCCTCCGGTCTATCTCTTTTCTTGGGTCTATCTTCTCGCGATAGTAGTGCGTCTTCAGCGTTCATATATTTGGTGGCCCTGTAAAGGACCTCCGACATGGTCTTGGGGTCGTTTTTGTATAGGGAGAACAAAAACTTACCCCCCTTCAGCCCGTTTGTGAATGCTGCTACCAATATCTTGTCGTCGGCTTCGTCGATCGAGAGTGCTTCTTTGTTGAAGCGTGATATGTAGGCCCTTAACGTCTCCTCTTCCCGTTGCTTGATATTCATTAAACAAGCCGTGGATTTCTTATACCGATGTCCTCCGATGAAATGCGTAGTAAATTGAGCGCTTAGCTCCTTGAAGGTGCTGATGGAGTTGGGTGCTATCCGGCTGAACCAAATCCTTGCTGCGCCCTTCAGGGTTGTAGGAAAGGCCCTGCACATGATCGCGTCTGCCACTCCCTGAAGGTGCATCAGGGTCTTGAAGGTCTCTAAGTGATCTAGAGGGTCCTTGACTCCGTCGTAGCTATCCATACTTGGCATACGGAACTTACTTGGCAGGGGGAAGGAGTTGACGGCTGCCGTGAATGGCGAGTCAGTCCTGTTGACAAGGTCGTCAAGATCACTTGACACTCGCCCCTTGAGAGCGCTCATCATCACATCCATCTGCTCCTTCATCGCCTGCATCTCCGCGATGATGGATTGTGGAGCAGTGTCCGTCGGGGAAGGGATGCTTACGTCCCGTCGTACTGGTTTGCTCGGGGCGTTACTCCCCTGTGGTCCGTCCTGATTTCTCCTTTCGGCGCTGTTCCCCTCTTGATCCGCTCCTTGGTTATTGACCGCGGCATTCTTTTGGTTCAGCTGCTCTTGTAGGTCGTGGTTTTGCTTGGTGAGGCGCTCCACGGCTGCGGCGAGCGTCCTGACCTGTCTCTCAAGGGCCGTCGTAGGGGCTTCTTCCTGAACGTCATTCGTGGTTGCCATTGAGCGAGTGAGTACCATGTAACTCTTTTGTCTGGGAATCTAGGGAGTACTATACGTCTCTGTTTCCCACAGACGGCGCCAACTGATGACGTTGAGAATTGTCACCAATAAGTCACACCGTACTCGCGAGTCAACGAACCTGCACAACAAGAACAAACGGAAGAAAAACCCTTAGAGAGCACCGGTGTGGCGCCGGCCAAAAGCCCTCCGAAGGTCAAGTCAGAATTCGTCCCTTGAGTTATTTTGAGGCGTTTGAGAGGGTCAAATCATCTTACCTTGATTTGCGTGAATATTACTCCTTTTTATAGTGGTAGAGAGTTGCTTTTCTTCTTAACCTCCAGATCTTTCCAATGTGGGACTTTGATACAATTTCCCTTATTGGATCTTAGGGCTTTTCTAGGCAAATAGAGATTTCGGATCATGGACCCTTACCATGTCTGTGCGATGGGCCTTCAGAGCGCGTGGGC
Organism: Quercus lobata; assembly: GCF_001633185.2. Taxonomy (NCBI): domain Eukaryota; kingdom Viridiplantae; phylum Streptophyta; class Magnoliopsida; order Fagales; family Fagaceae; genus Quercus; species Quercus lobata. The sequence continues at coordinate 33,953,330 of NC_044906.1, read as the reverse complement.
CCATCTTTACAAAGGCCAAACAGTGCCCATCCGTCAGGCCCATTAAGATAAGCCCATCAGACTAAATTTTACTATCTTCAATCCTCATTACATGTACTTCGCGCGTGAGATAAGACTTTGTATTTTTTATTTTTTGGGTTTACACTTTTTACTCGTGATTGTTTTATTTTATTTTTTATTTTAAAAATAAGTTGTATTAGGATTTGACTATTAATATGAGAGAGAAATGTGAAAGCGGAAAAAAAAATAGTTTAATGATAAAAAAATGGTAGTATAAATATAAAGTAAGAAATTTAAACTCTAAAATTTTTAATTATAAACATTAGTAGTTAGTTAAATTATAGGATTCTTAGCAATAATCTGGGCAATACTTCCGTACTCGGTACTTCCATGTAATAATGACTCACATCCCATTCGCACGCAAATTTGATTGTTTTCTTTGACTTGAGATTTTGCGATGTTCTCCAAGAATCAACTTCGTCACCTGAAAAAAAACAAAAACTTAAACTTCGTCACCTAACAATTGCCCTCAATCCCAAGGCAAGCTGAGCACCCATTGTGAGTTGATAGTTACAAACCTGTCATCCACTGTATTGTGATAGTAAATCACAATTTTTGCATTATTTTGAAAATTTAGTGCCAAATTAGGATATGATTATTTTGTTAAAATTGAATTTTTTTTTTGTTGAAAATAAAGTAGATAAAGGTAAAAATTAATTGAAATAGTACAATAAAACTCATAAATAATATCAAAAAGTGCAATGAGATCTATAAATAATAACAAAAATAAACTAATTAGTAAAAATAAACTGACTTTTTAAGTTTAATCCAAACACACACTAATACATGTGATGAAAGAGCCATTGGTGTGCAATTAATGTTTTGCACTTGATAGTGACAATACATGTGGGTGAGACCCATTTAGTCAAGCAAAATTATAAGATTATTTTCATAATTCGAAAACAAAGAAAGATCTCATAATTTTCCACAACTCTAACTCAACTTCTTGCGTTATTAGTTATCGAAACCAAACATTTGAAATGAATGTCGGCCCCTAGAGAAGTTAGTTATGACTCTAACCAAACATGGCCTCATTATCTTAAAAACACACCAATGAAGTTCGTAGAATAATTTGAGAAATATAAATATATGAACCGGGGTGAAATTGGATTCGAAGCTATTAATACGCATGAATGCACAAAAAGTTGACCCAAAATGTTTGGGCTTGGTCTGTTTTGGGGCTTGGGGGGATGGACTTCAACAATGGATTAACTTGAGCGTAGTGTACAGGTTAGCCATGTGAAGGCTCCTAGTAGATAGGAAAGGCAACATGATGGCTAAAAATTAGGAATCATTTTAGAGCCCAGAATAAATTGGGCTCCATAGTCCATACATCAATTGAGGTAAGAGAACTTAAAGGTTGTATGCTTTCAAAAAATTTGTTGAGTTTATCCTAAAAGCAAAGCCTTTTCATAAGCATTAGAGGGGTTTTGGTTGACACTACATCGATGTCACTCTGATAAACGTGATTCATTGCAGATGTTCATAATTCACATTATTTGTACAATCAACTATGTAGTTAATTTAGAACAAAGTTTTCAAACATCAACATAATCGACAATTTACCTATGCTAACTAATACAAGTTCCACTTTCCAAAGATAATTTTTGCTGTCTTTCTATTGTAATAGCATTAAATCAAATTCTTCTATATGAATAATAATGTTTCCGAAATAAAGAATTAATAATAATGTTATTGAGATTCAAGTGATAATCCATCGATGATGACATTTTTTTATGGTGCTTCATGTCTGTGGTTCAAATCCCATCTCTCCTATTATTTATCTAACAAAAAAATATTAGTGTAAAAAGACAGAAATTGTTAGCGATTATAAATAAAGGCACTATTAATTTCATTGTAAAATACTTTCCAATGTAAATTTTTTTTTGAGGAAAATGTTTTCTTTTCCGGTGTTTCGGTTGTATTCCTTAAGATATTAAAAAAAAAAAAAAAAACATATGAGCACAAATCCAACTAGATCTACCCACAAAACTATTTTGTCGGCACAAATCTAGCTAGGTCCGCACACAAGATGATTGGATTAGTGCAAACCTAACCAAATCTACCCACAAAACCATCAAATTGCTACTGATTTGAACCAATCATGAACCCTGCAACCCCATTGCATTGATTTCGAACGAATGCTGCTTCGCCTCCCAACTCACCACCAACAACCATTGCTTGCCTCATGCCATCGCATCGACATCCTTGTGCCCCAATACTGAGAGAGAGAGAGAGAGAGAGAGAGAGAGAGAGAGAGAGAGAGAGAGAGAGAGAGAGAGAGAGGTATGCATGGGTTGGGTTGAGGGGATTTTTTGACCCAACTCACCATGGTGGGTCAAAAAAATTCAACCCAACCCAACCCATGTTGAATCCATGGGTTGGACAATTTTTTTTATTACTATTATTATTAAATTGAGCAAAAAAAATATATCACATTTGTCACTTGACTTGATAAACAAAATATATATTAATATATAAACTGATATTCCAACTTAGTTGTAAACAAAATATGTTTAAGTATCCAACTGAGTTGATAAACAAAATATAAATGAACTAGTATCCTAATTCACTTATAAACAAAATATACATGAGTTCCTAACTCAGTTATAAACAAAATATATCTAATTTTTTTATTATTAATTATATAATATATTTAAATATATATTAAAAGAACTAATAGGATTTTATAGTATATATAATAGTAGGAACTGAGGAAGTGCTCTACAGTTGGTTTTTTTTTTTTTTTTTTTTTTTTTTTTAATTTTTTTAATATATAATATATTTTAAACATATATTAAATATGGGTGGGTCGGGTTTGGCGGGTATGTAATTTTATGACCCAAACCTAACCCAACCCAACCCACCAAGCCTAAAAACCGACCCAACCCGACGCGTCGGGTCGGGTTTGGTAGGTTTTTTATACGCCCCTAGAGAGAGAGATTGAGGTGGGGGGGGGGGGGAGTTGATATTACATTTTACAACTTATACATACAAGTTTTCCAATTAACAAAAAATGTTTTGAGGTTCAACTAAGGTTTTACAATGAAACAAATATTGAAAATTGCTGAAAATGTTTTTTGAAAAACATTTAACAACAAAATAAATGGAGTTTAAGTTGGGTTGCATCATAAGTTACATCATTATAGCATTAAAAAAATTCTTGAATATCAACAAATAAGTTTTTACATATTTTTAGGCCTCGAAGTTAAACCAAGTGCGCTGTAGCCGTCTAAACTCTAAACTCTAAAGCATAGATACTAAAAACCCTATAGAACAAATCTCCCTATCCCATTATATATCTATTTAAAAAAAAAAAACAAAACAAAAAAAAAAAACAAAGAAGCCCTACAAGAACCCACTAATTCATCCTAAGACATCCAAAAATTAATGAAAGAAAGCTTTGGTACAAGAACATGGGGACAATACATCACAGATCTTAAAAAAAAGCACATCTTTGAGTCACAAATCTATTTTATTCGAAAGATCAAAATGAAAGGTGCTGAACCTTAACTTAATCATCATTAACCTTTCAAAGAACGCCGAAAGTCAGTGATATTAATCATTAGATTACAGCTACCCTCTTCTACCAAAAGGGGAGGAAGAATATTCTTCATTGAAATAAAGGCTGCCTCCTCATGTCGTTTACATTAAGTTAGGTATTAGTCACATGGGCTAATCAAAGCCATATTAGTACTTTCCTACCTTGTAGGTTTGTAACAACAAGAACTTAGGTATAAAAATTTATTTATGTTATCCTCGCACTACGACAAGTCGCCTAATTTTCACTCTCTCTAGAGGAAGTACATATGGTGTTGAAAGTAAAACCCATTTATATGCTTCTTTTTTCTTTTCTTTTTTTCTTTTTTGGGATATAAGATGGCAATATTTAAGCTTTTAGTTTGGGGCAAATCCAAACACTAATTGTCGTTTTACATTGCTTGGATGTAAACTAGTTTGCATAATATCCACATTTTCTAAAAATGTCCACACTTTAGTGCTCTCATATAATTGCTTGTATAATAGAAAAAATGATCATACTTTAGCCAACCAAGTTTAAAATTCACTCTTTCTCTCTTCCTTGTGTGTGTGTGTTTGTTTCTCAAAAAAAAAAAAAAAAAGTTTAAAATTCACTCATATAAGGCCATATAAAGTTGTGTAAATATACATGTTTGTTACAGTAACCGTGTAAAATTACCCTGATACTATTATTTTGTAATTAGTTTTTTATTGTTTCTTTACTTATCCATGAAGGAAGAAAATGAATGGTGATTGTTGTGTATGAAGAAAGGAAAATAACTAAAAAAATAAGAAAAATTAATATTTTAATGAAATGTAGTGTAAAATAGATAATCTGAATTGAGTTGTTTTGAAAAGCGAGTATGTAAATTAGAAAAAGTAGGTTTTTATGCTAAAATAGATTAAAAAAAATTTACACAGCCTACGCTAAGAGTGACAAGTTTTTTTATTTGTATTTTTATTTTTTATAAATAATAATAATAATTATTATTTTAAATTTTTATGGGAGGTAGTGTGTATTAGGAAGTGTGTAGTAATTATTGCTCAAATCCAAAAGTGGCATGTGCCTACAAATTTATATGTAAAAAGGTACATATTTTTCATGTTTTTCCCCAATCTTTTCTACATTTTTTACACATATCAGCACTTTTAAAATTGTCTTTATGTACCTAATTAGGACTAGGTTCTGCTAATTCACATCCTTAACAGAGTTTACTCTTGTGGTTGCAATAATTACACAAAGTTGGCATCTTCATGCGATTGTATTATGTGTACTCTTGTCTCTTTTTTTTTTTTTTTTTTTAATAAATTTTTTTTAGAGTTTCAATTTATGGCATTTACTCCTGATGATAGCTCTTATTATCAAACTAAGATACCAATCGGTTTTTGGTGTAGACAGGGATTGAACCCTAGAATAGATATCTTATTCAACTATTAGAGAGTTTACCAATTGAGCTAATTAGAACTCACTACTTTTGTCTGGTTAATTAACTATTTATTGGCAAAAGAGCTACAAATTAACTTCAATGTTTCTAATGGACCGTGGCTGTAATATGAATACTACAAGACCAGCTTAGTTCAAGTATTGTGGACAGTGGAGGATTGCTAAAGGCAGTTTTTTTTTTTTTTTTTGGTTCTTTGATAATTTGAATCTTAGACGTGTTAGTTAAGAATACAGTGTCAATTAAGTTACAAAACAATAGATAGTGTGCATGCTGATCCGCTATAAATTATATGCAACACTCAAGATCCAAGACATGCAGCCTCACTTCCACAAAAAGATAATAACTCAAATCACTCCGCAGTCCTAGACTCCTAGTGAGACCAATCACCTTTTGTTTTTAATAACTGTCTTAATTTTACCTTACTTTTTGTTGGTTTCTACCAACCAGGAATTGTTTATGCTTAAAGCAAAATCAACTGTGAAAGCAATCTTTGCTTCGTGTATTTCTCATTATATTGTCTTATGGTCTGTCTTCTGTTGTACATCCATCTCACTCATACACCTAAAAACAAACAATACATACAAGTCCAAAGCAATATAAACAAACACTCACTTTATATACTTACAAATGAATACATGTAGTATACAAGTAACTCAGCTTTGCCCTTCGATAATAAACAAACCTCATATGATGAAATGATGCAAAGATGAGAAAAAAAGAAAGGGTTTTTTACCCCTTCTTTTCCTTCCCCCAAAAAAAAAAAAAAAAAAAAAAGGACAAAAAGAGTAGCCTAAATCTCTAAGTGTCTAAATAAACTAATGCTATGTACCTGGCACTGGAATCTTTGTTGGATCTGTCCAGCTTTGCAAGCCAGGCCTTTCCTCACAACATACAAAGAAAATGACAGGGTGGTTCAATATCACTAGACTACACACTTGTATGCTCATCATCTACCTTTCCCTCAAAAGCTAGTGATGGGCACAACCCACAAAAATTTGGGCTTACTTGGACACAAAAATCACAAAAAGGAAAAGAAAAAAAAAAAAAAAGGCAGACTTCAGTTTTGTAGTCCACCAATATGACCAAGTAGCCTCCCTCTCCATAAAGAGACTTCCACTGAATTTTGATGAAAATGCAGAGGTGCATTGATGCATTGATGCCATGCTATATTAAACACAGCCAGGATGGTGCCTTCTTGTCCTAATTTGCAGTTGTCATTCAACTCCAATAGAGAAATCTGCATGGTGCCAAGTGCACAAAATTAATCAACAAATGACTTTCCAATTCAATTCTAGGAGAGAATGAGTAAATGGAACAGAATAATACCTGTAATTTTGCTGTTGGGTATAGACATTTAAGCTTAAAGTGAATATATAGCACCATCCCCCATCTTCTTGACACGAACTTCGACACTCCTGAGATCACGAAGATGTAGTAAAATCTCTTGGAGAAGATCTAAACCCTTGTCTCCTTTCCTCAAGGAGCTTATACAATGCTTTAGAAACTCCCTATCTGCCTCGAGTACTTCTAACCTCTCATACACATGATCTACCTCCTCTTCAATGGCAAGCTTCTTCTCCATTTCAAATTTGGCGTCCAAGGGTGTCAGCAATGCAACGTGATCAAACCCTTGTTCATGTCCATTCACCAAACCATCTTCACAGTCTTCACCAATTGCATCAAAAAGGGGAAGAAGTCTCTTTGCCTTTGACCCTTTGAATCTTAGCTCCTGATGATGCTTTCCATTCATTTCCTTGGAATGACCATTTTGATCAACACCATTTACCTCAGTGTCAGAATCTGAATTCTTATGGTATCCATTTCCATTCTCATGGAAGGAATAGCCAACCGGTTTGACATCCTCAAAATGTTGTACCTCGTCATCACTCAATGTAAAAAGCTTCTCTTCCAACTCCTTGAGCTGCTCTAGAATTGATAACCTCTCTTCTTCAAAGTTTGCCAATGATTCCTCCAAGAATACAACTGCATCAGGAGGAGTGTTTTGGCTGCTACTTTCTTGATTGCCATAGAAGCTATCTTCTTCCTTTACATCATGATTCAGATCAATAGATATTCCATCACTATCCTCAGTATTACTACAAGAAGCAGTGCTTCTTGTGCTACTCTCTCTCCTTCTTGACATCATTATTCTCTCTTTGGCCTCATAATCGTGGACCTTCTTACGATATATTTCCAGCTCCTTTTCTAGCTCATGATTCTCTTTTTCCCTCTTCACCATAAGCTCATTCAATAGCTGCAAAGCTTCTTGGTCATACTCTGATTGCTCTTCCATCATTCTCTGATACTGCAAAGCTTCCATTTGCATTGCTGCCTTCTCTTCCTGAAGCCTATTTATCATTGCCATTGTCTGATTGGCTGCCACAGCAGAAGCACTTCTCTCTTCTTCTAATTCTGCATATAGAGCATTCAAAGCCTTCCTTTCCGCTCTAAATGCTGATATTAACTTCTCCGTGGTCAGCTCACCACCTTCTATCTCACTAATGATACTTCCATCCAAGGACTCTTCTGTTCCTGATTCTCTCCTCTCAAGTAGTAACAATTTCTTGTGCAAGTGATGTAAACTATCCACAGAAGTTGGTGTATCAGGAACTTTTTCTTCCTCAATTTCATTTAGCTCCAGACCCAAGGATATATGACTATTTATTTCTTGCTTACTTGTTTCTATCGACATGGTTTTAAATTCTAAAAATTCTTCCTCAGCTTGCTTAGAACCTAACATAAGAATACAATATTAACATATGCCAAAGGGTTTCCAATTTCTAAAGTTGGTTAAATAAAAACCTAAAGCTTACCGTTATCATCATCAACATGCAAAATGACAGAGCTTGTGGAAGGATCTTCCTGTCTATGTTCATAAGAAGGAAGAGCCCCTAGGGTTTGAGCCTCATCAAGTGGCTCCTGATCAGGAATCTCTGTCCCTATCGAAATTTCCATATCCAATTCATTGCTTTGCATTTGAATTGCTTCTTCTGATGCTGCATGTAATGGAAAAACATTAGACTCGTGTATATACACTCAAAATAGAGAATAAAATATAATTTAAATGAAATTAAACAAAATCTAATACCTTGATGAGCATCTGAATCCATTTCTCTTGCTTGATCCTCATCCTCATCATCATCATTAGATGATGTTTGAGTGGCTTGAGTTATAGAAACCTGTTCAAATTCTTCCTTCGCTAAATCTTCAACTTCTTTACGCAAAATAGAGTTGTTCTCAGTCTCAACCAGAACCATGGATTCAAGCACTGAAACCTTAGGTTCCTCCTCACTCTCAAGGGCTGAAAGTAATGCCACCATCTCTTCTGAACTGTGCCAATTCTCTACAACCGGTTGTGCTTGTGCCTCAATGTGCATATCAAAATCCAAAATAACATCTTGATTCTCACAATATCCTTGATCTTCCAGCTTATATATAGGTTGACCTTGGTCTTCCGTGGTAGCAGAGCCGCTCAATTCAATTGGAATCAACCTACAATCTTCTTGATCAATGTAAAACTCAAGATGCTGTGGCTGAATTTCATGGAAGGTGTCTTTACTCAAATTGACGTGAGCCACGGTCTGATCACAAGACTGATCATCCATGGATAAATTCATATTACTCTCTTCCTTAACGGGTTCTAGCTCTTTTTCTATAACCATATTCAATTTATCGTCTTCATCAACGACCAGTTCCTTGCAGCCGAAGTCACATACAGAACCGTTCTCCTCTGCCTCCTCTTCTCTTCTTGCAGACTCACCATCCATGACAACATCAGAAACTATCTGAATTCCCCTGTTTTCTCCAATACTCTGTTCATCTTCACATAGATTAGTAACAAAATCTGATTTGCTCTGATCAGATTGATCACCTTCATCAATTTGAGCAACAACATCAGCCTCTGCAATAAAATTATGTTTCTGGGTGTCATCAAAATCCTCCCAAGAAGGCTTGATAAGAATACAAGGAGGGTAGAACTTGTTGCTCAAGTTCACACTCACACTGCAGCAAGAACACTTCAAATTCCCTTCCCCATTTTCACTGAAATTTTCATCACCACTCTGAATCACACCAATCTTGTTCATCCATGGAAAGAAAGCATACCTCTTTGAGAATTCGGGACTATCAGCTGGTTGCAATGAGGACGAGCAATCCTCGCACATATCTTGCAATTCAGCTAGTTTCTGGTGATTCAAGCAGTATCCCAGTTTGGAAATCTCAGACGCATGAGCTTCACAAACAAGATCTCTATAGGAATTCTTGTTCTTTCCAGGCTCTAGGATATGATCAATCCTAGAACACCATAAGCAGGGCCTTTTAAGACCAAAGTAATCTGCAAATTTAATGATCAGATAAGAAAACAGAGAATTTAGGAGGAGGAGAATGATCAGAATCCATTCTAGGATGGCATAGATTAGCATAAGCATGATTTTGTTGGTGTTTCTATGCAACATGGTGGCAAACTTGTTTGCAGCCATTGATGCTGCTATGCTCTTCGGATATACAGAGATGTAACTCAAGGCAATATTAAAAGAGAAAGTTTGTAGGCTAGTTTAGTGTTGATGCTGAGAGAGACAGAGAGAGAGATTGAACAACATCAAAAGAGAAAGATAGAACAAGATTTGGAACTGTTTAAGAGAGAGAGAGAGAGAGAGAGAGAGAGAGAGAACAAATGAAGATGAGGAAGTGGTTTTATTTCGAATGAGAAGACTGTTTAATGGAATGACAACCGAAGGAGAAAGAGGACTAAGAGGCTGAGCAAATAGACAAAATGTGTGTTTGAGTCTAATGTAATTAAAGAATGTTTATATTGAGGCATCATCAATATTACTTTTGACAAAATAAATTAACATTTAATATTCAACAACTTGTAGATTACATTAGATTGCTGTGGACATAATAGTGGATTCTGATTTTCTGTTAGAAAATGGAGCATTCTTTTTTGAAAATTTGAGAGCTTGATTAAACTTTAAAGCAAGAAACTGAGTACCGAAATATTCAAATCAATAGGTAGGACTTAAAGAGACCATGGAATCACCTACACATACTGGTGCAAATTGTTTTCAACAATGGTATGTGAATGTCATTAAAGAAGATACAAAATGTGGATACCATATATAGAATACATATTTCTTATAAGTTACAAAAGTAGGTCATGTGTAGGTGTAGCTAGGGTCTTCTTCTAGTTGCCGTCCTAACTTATTATGTAATCTACCATATACATATACTCTCTGCATCAGTCAACGTCAACCAAAATTTATAAACATAGTTTATAATAAAACTTTGGTGAAAGTGGATCTGTATGGATTATGGCTATTGTTTTTTTTTTCCTCCAATATTTTTGGCTGAATAAACACTATTTTGATAATACGGTTTACTTCTAATTTTTTGGGGTTGACAATAAATCTGACTAGGGGAATAGATTTAACTTCTGATCAAACAGACAAACACACTCTCTCTCTCTCTCTCTCGGCTACTCCTGCCAGCTCCATCCCAATTTTCTTTTTAGGCCAACAAAATGGGTGGCCCACCAACCCAAAAAAATGAGTTGGAGGGGGACCATTCTCAAAGTAACTTGTAGGCCCCGTCTAGGATGCAGATGCTTGAGTTCATCATGCAAGTCTATTTCTCATTAAGCTTTTTATTTTTATTTTTAATTTTTAACATGAAAATTATTTATTTCAGATTTCACTTGATTTCATTTTGTTCATATAGGAGCCTATGGTATGAATTATGAAGTAGTTGCCCCAATGGGGCAATCCATAAAGACCTATACCAGACATTAAAAATATATTAGTTTATGTTAAAATACATTAAAAAAATGATAAGAATGAGAAAGGGGAAACAAGATAATAATATGATTCAATCTGATGGCTTGCAATTCTATATCTACCATGGAAAGCTTTAAGCAATTACATCTTTATTAGGGGTGTCCAAGATCAACTGAACTCGACGAAACTAGCCAAACAATAGTCAACTAAATTGGACTCCGATCGATTCGATGGACATGGCGGGTGAGCGAGGTTGAAACTCGAAGAACCCGACTAGTTTGATATTCCACCATTTCCTTTGAGTTTTCCAGCACCAATCATTAATTTAGTCAAAATATGGTAAGATCTAACTCTCTCTCTCTCTCTCTCTCTCTCTCTCTCTCTCTCTCTATTGATATAAGGAGATTTCGACCAAATCTAATGAGATCTTGATTGAATTTGGCCAAATTTGACAAAATCTTAGCTAGATTTGATTCAATCTACTCCCTTGCCACAAACCCCGCCTTCAACTAACACCCAATGAGGCCTGATCTAACGTTCCTTCACAGTCAATGATGAGTCTTGATCTCCCCAACCCAAAATGGCTGGGTCGAGTCCAGATTGGACACAAACCCTACCTGTGGTATAATGCGGAATTTTAAAACCACATTGATACATGGTATTATAAAAGCACACTAACCTATAATATTTTCAAAAATTATGGTCTACATATTTATGGAAATATTTTTATATATTCTAACAATTAGTAATATTTTAATATATTTTAACAATTAATGCGATCGGGTTGAATTTTGTTTCAAAGAAAAAGAAAATGAAAGCATAATATCAGAGTTGTCCTGGAGCAGTGATAAAAGCAAGGGCGGCTCTATCCTTTGTTCAGGGGTTCAAATGAACCCCTTGACTTCCAAAAAAAAAAAAATATATATATATATATATTTATAATATTTTTTTGTTAGTTTAATATTTTAATTTATTCTTAAAAATATTTTTGCACACCCTAACTTAAATCTTATACACGCTTTCTACAAGTATTTCCAACTCTAAAAGTACGAGTAAGTGTTTGTGAATTATAAGTGTCACTCTTCATTATAAATTTTTATTATATGTGTTTGAGTGTGTCTAATATTAATTGTGTGCATTATTTTTCATTATAATATTATTTGTGTGAATAATGATGTGTGTGGATATTTGCGTATACAGTATAAATATAATATAACTTTATATAATTTAATAATTAGGAAATAGAGAGGGTTTATTACATGTGTGTATATTGTTATCATGTTATAATAACTTTTTGTTATAAAGTCAGAAAAATTCAAGAAGAAAAATTGTAAAGTTAGTGATTGTTCAAGTATTTAATTGGTTAAGTAGACACATAATATATTATTTTATGTATGAATGAGTGTGGTTGTGTGCGTCAATAATTAATACAGAGTCAATGAGTTAAATTTATTCATTTAGTTTAAAAATATTTTTATAAAAACAATGACAAATTAATAGATAATAACAACTGCATAAAAATAAAAATGCTAGACAAACTTAACAAAATAAAAATGAACTATCTTTTTTTTTTTTTTTTTTTTGGTTTCCCATAATATTTCCTCAAAATCTTCAACCAAAGATTAATCACTGTTCAAAATTTGAAAACTTGTAGAAGAAAATTGTAATTTTTTTTTGTCGATAACTTGATATATTTAAGTTCTCTTTTTATTAAAATTTTTTTAATTTAAGTTTCTTAATGACCCCCCTAAACAAAATTCCTGGAGTCGCCATTGGATAAAAGCATGCTAAATGATGATCTGAAGTAAAATTCAACTCTCACTGGTAATTTTACGAAAAAAGGTTTTGTGCCCATCCTTTCACCACAGAGGAATTAAAAGTTGATTCAATAGATGCTTATATATATATGAATATGCACCAGTTTGTAATTCATAGAAACCGTGGACTATTTACAATTGAAGGAAATTCTCTCAATTCATCTAAATTATATATATACATATACAAACCTTTCTAATCAACATAGAAACTAAGTAACCAAATTCTGGAATGTTATATCGTCATCTTTGAAAATTCATTGAGATTATTTCATTTCATGTGGTCATTTTTTTATTTTTTTGGACAGAAATAGGATGGCTTGAGAAACTGTAATGCCTAGCTAGTCTGGCTGCTTGGGTATAATTGGGTGGAAATTAGGCCAGGGCTGCACCGCCAAGCGCAGACCCATTGCCCCTTCCTCTTTTTGTTTTTCAAATTTCATAATTATTATATTTTGATCTTCTTTACCCACTGCTTTATCAAATCAAGTCTCAACCCTATGTACTAACCATTATATTTTAATTTAAAGCAAAAATAAATAATAATTAAACCCATTATATTGCTAGGAAGTATAGAGGGGTGTCGTACTTGTGGCATACCAATGTAATATCTGTTGTGTCATGTTATAATTTTTCAAAAATTGCTTGTATTGTTGTGTCGTACTCATACCCGTATTTGTGCTTCCAATACTATATGTTTATTTACATCAAATCATATTTTATTTCTCCCGATCCTTTTTAGAGGAATCTTACTTTTATGCTTGCTTTTGCTTTTGTCAATTTTACAACATGAATTCTATATGTTTCTTATTTGTCCCACCAGTTCCTAACTCTGATTCCATTCTAAGTTAATTTCATTAAAAAAAAAAGATTCCATTCTAATTTAAATTTATTTTATATCAAAAATATAAATTAATTTAACTGGAAAAAAAAAAAACTGACTTTGCTCTCTCTTCTTCTCTTCTACTTTTGCTGATAATAGATAAATTTAGAGCTACTAGCCTACAAGTAGACAGCACAGAGAAATCCATTAAAAAAAAAAAAAATTTTAATGGACCTTTAATTGTAATTTTGTAATTAACCAAAGTATACTTTTTTAAAATATAGGGAACCTTTTAAGGATGAGATAAAAGTTCTTAAGGGTTAAAACCAAGAATTTGAAACAAGACTATCTTTATTGGAGGACAAATTAAAAGCTTAACCTTCTTTCAAAAGTTTATTTAGAATTTATGTCGTGTTTTCCTTTTACTTTATTTCTCTTTAAGCTTTTAATTCTTTGACCTAAAGTATAACCTTGTTCCCACAAAAGGCAAATTTAAAATTGAAATGAAAAGGGTCCGAAGGCCATGAACATTACTAATTTCTCTCTTGCTTTAATTTTGCGATACAAATTTCTCAAAAAAAAAAAAAAATTGCGATACAAAATGCAATAAAGGGGTGCAAATCAATGTCCAAAAGAACCAATTAATGAGCTATTGTATTGGGATTTTGTCATTTTGAGCACTTATATAGAGAGTACTAAAAAGTTATATTCACTAAGAGCTTTGTAGTTTAATTTGTTAGCATATCTCCGCATTTTTAATAAAGATAACAATCAAAGTTCAAATCCTCATTCTCTAATTATTGAATTATTAAAAAAAAATTTTTATTTTTGATACATCTTAAAATTGTTTATATATATATATATATATATATATATATTGTTCCACTCTCTGAATGGTCGTGTAGAGGTTTCTCCACATAGATCCTATTCCTAATTTCTTGCTTGAGAATTTCAAATTTGACGCCTAAGAACACACTATAAATTGACTTTTATTAAAAGAAAAAGAAAAGAAAAAACGATATATATTATTGGTGGTACCCTTACTCAATTGGAGAGGGGACCCGTGGGCATCATCTACACAGTTAGCGTGATTACAAAGACATCATCCAAGAAAAAACTAATTATAAATCATAAAGTATTTTGCTTAATCGTGTACAATAATCATACAATGGACCCTATTTTCATTTTCAATGATAACCCTTAAACCTTGATTTTAAGCATCCATATGATTTTAAGGGGCCATGGTTAATTTATGTCAATGCCAAAAAAAATGGCTTTTTATTTTTTAATTCTTTTTTTTCTTTCAAACTTTCAGTTTCGTGTTCAAATTGTGGCTTAAGGCCCTTGTGAAAGGGTCATAATTTGATGGCTATGCCCATTGAAAATTTAAAAGATATCATATAGGAGAATATTTTCTTTTTCAAAATAGTTTTAAGGCTAAAGCATCGAATCAGATTCTATTTCACATTGGATAAGCTCGATAGTTAGAGTGTCCACATCTACAGAAACTAACCATCCTGACCCCAAATAAAAGGGAAAAAAAAAGAGTATCCAAATCTACAAGACCTTGCCCAACATTGCTTATACAACTCCAAGAAGACAAATTTGGATATATAGCAATTTTTAATTAGATAAGTGATAAGCTTTCATCTAGTGCACCTGTGTATTAAACGAGATATGATCCTAACACTTGTCACTTGGTCATTTTTAAACACGTGTTGTGTTCGTGTCCTGTGTTATGCGAACCAAACCCCTTTGCAGACAGCCAATATTTATAGGTGCTTAGAGTGTAGGTGGACATGAACTTTAGCAAGCATGATGGTGAAAAATGCAGGCGAGGATGGAGAGGTACGGGAGGATAGACTTTTGGTATGGTCCCACAAAGATGGCCGCAATTTGACCATGTGCAGTGGTTTGTTAATCGTAACACGGGTGGTAAAACATCATATATGTCTCTCAAACGGTGACACCAGTTCTTTCCTTCGTACCATTATATATGTTACTCACCTTTCCAAATGCCTAACATGCACTTCACTTCAATTATGAGTATTATGCATAGCACTTCTATTGAAATATTTAAATATATACTTGTTTTTCTCTGAATATATATATATATATATATATACATACACAGTGTTTCTAGGAGCTACTATTGTTGGATGTTTTTAAAGACATCTTATGATTTTTATTCTTATTTTTCATCTATTTAGTTTTCCTTTGTCGGGTTCATGGTAATTGTAATGGATGAAAAACAAAATTTGATAGTTGATTTGGTAAATATGGGTAGGAAATTGGAGCTATAGCTGAAGTTCGATATCACTAGTTCTAGTTCCAGCACAGACAAAACATGGTAGGACACTGAACAACAATGAGCACTCCAATTTAAACTTTTGGTTAGTTAGGAAAAGAGGCAGTTCATGGAGAGCAAGTTCTGGGTGTTGAATGTGTACCTCTTGGTGAATGGGAGGGGGGTATTTATATTTTATACCTTTGGCACATGCTAGATAGGAAAATTATCATGATATTTATATGTTACTTTTGACTAGATGTGACACGTTCATGCCTGTTTTGCCGGTCCGGGTACTCTTCTCAATTGGTTGAGAATCCTGTTAAGGGACATGTCACATCACAATAAATGCTAAGTGAAAGGCTCATGTGAAAGTTGATGGAGTAATTAATGTGATTTTGATTGATGTGGCCTTCAATGCAACTTTTGGGGCAATGGAGTCCAATCACAGTATGTTAGGCATACCACTCTTATGACTGACAGGTCTTCAAGTTCCGACCATACTAAATTAAGTTACCATAATGCTCTTGCTTATTTATTACCCACCCATAATGCAATTGAGAGATTTCTTAGCTTAGAATAATCCCATTAAGTTGAAACTGAATGCATATAATAGTTCTTAACTACGTTTGTGTTCCCTCTAAAAAAAAACTACGTTTGTGTTTGTATTTACTGTCAATTTGTCATATATTTTGTTCACAATCAATCTCAAGCCCGTGAAAAGGAGAGGGTAATTACATTAGGTTTACGTACAATGTAAAATTTTAATCATTTTATTATGAATGAATCCAATACATATAGTTAACTCTAACTAACTTCTTGAGAAGAATTTGTAGCTGACTCTAAAAAAAGCCATTATCCTTAACCATTTGGGTTGTTGGGTTGTGGGTTTTAGCACTCTTGGCCATATGTCTAGCCTTATGGCTGAGCTCTTTTGCAGGACACAAAAGTCCATCTCGTTGCCTTTGAATAAGGTATCTCGAACATTGGTCATGTGCTTCGAAACAAAATGGATTTATTTGTTACTCACTACGAACATGATTCCCCCTGTTTTATTTATCTTCCTTTATGTGGATTACAAGCATTTATTATCTAGAGTGAGACACAAACCACGGATCGTTATGTATTCAAAGAAGCAATAACGGGTGTATGCATCCGTTAATATTGAAAAGTGTAGACCTTTGGGTAAAGGATCACATTTACCATGAATACACTAGTTCCTTTCTTTTTTGACATCATGCCTCACTTGTGTCTCATACTTAACTACTATCCTCAATAAACAAAGCTTCCATTTTGATTAAGAGAAAAATAATTTTGTTAGATGAGCTCTTCAAGTATGGTTTGTTTGTTATTGTTTTTTGTTTTTGTGTTTTTTTCACATTTAACAATGTATTCTTTCATACAAGTAAGAAGTGAATATCCAATATAAAAGTATGGATATTGTGTGAAACAATGATTCCTCATTTTTAACAAGGACTAGTAATACATTCTTTCACTATCTAGGCACCCTTCGACTGTTCTAGTATTTGCAGTTTGCACGGGCCATGAGAATTTTTCTAAAATAATATTATTATTATTATTTAAGATAAAGAGAAGAAAGGGAATTTTTTTTTTCTTATTAAAAAAAAAAAAAAAAAAGGAAGAAGAAGAGGAAGAAAGATATGAAAAGCCTACACTTGTACGCATGCTAATAGGCTAGTTCGATTGAGATCTCTAATATAATGAACACATCATGGTCATCTATATGTAAGTTTCTTGATATCAAATGTTTGCTTTATTTATTATTATTTTTCTAAATGTTCCTTCATTTGAAATGTTTACATCAAACATAATCCATTTCCACTAGGCCAAAATAGTATATTCATTTCCCAAAGCCGGTTGTGCTTTAAATAATTGTAATGAAATCGGAATCCAATACTTAAAATAAAGCTACCCAGACTGCGATTTCGAATTTGTCTCTTTGTTTTTTTTTTTTTTTGGTTATTATTTTTTTTTTCAGTCACTCTTGAGATTACATGTAGGTGACGCAATATTCAGGAATAACAGTATAGAACTTGTAAAAAAAAAAAAAAAAATCAAATATCTAATTTAAGCTTCTGGTCGACACCGACAGAGAGAGACGTAGATCACACAAGCATAAAGTAATACTACAAGGGAGAAAAAAAAAAAGGATAAATCATAAAAACTAACTTGGAGAGAGAGAGATTGGGAAGAGCCCTTTCAAAACGTGTTGGAGGACTTGAAAAAAAAAAATCCATTGCAACGTGCGGTGTGTTTGCCTAGAAATTATTTTAAGTTTTGCGTTTTTGGCTGGGTTCCAGGGCACTGTTCACAACCCAGTCAAATTTGTGAAAAACGTGCATAAGTAGTAAATCTGGGTCCTACGGTACTATTCATAGTTTAAAAATTATTTTGTTATAGTATTTTTAACAATAAGTTTTCAGTTTTCAGCAAAATAAGTAGTATCCAAATAAACCCTAAGTCAAGTGTTTAAGAAAACGACTAAAGATATTACAAATTTTACTACAAATATGTAATAAATTAATGTGATATTGAATGTGATTAGTGTTACCTCAATAAGATAACATAAATAAGTGTTCAAATATTTTTTGTGATTAGTAACACATCAATTTGTAAGATTTATATAATTCTCAAAAAATGTAAAACCTGTATAGTAAAATGGTAGTTTTTTGTGAAAGTTTGAGAAGTGATAGAAGTCTAGGTAATACTTAATTCCTTCCATTCAATGAAATTTCATATTTCTGGTAAAAAAGAAAAAAGGCAAGTAGTCTTTTAAATTGTAAATGTTTACAATCAAATAGCATATAATGAATTTTTGTTGTCGTCGAAATATATTAGGTTCTACCAATAGCACTTTCAGAGAAGACCCACATTTTTAGTATTTATAATATAAATCAATGTTTTGTTGTAATAAACAAAGTGAGAGTGAGAGTTCCCATAAAAAAGAAAAAAGAAAAAAAGAAAGAAAGTATTTTAACAGTTAAGAAATAGTTAAAAACAATCTTCTTACGGTTACAAATGTTTAAATGCCAAGTGGTGCAACTCTTTGGCCATAAATTCTGTAGAAGCCACTAAATGCATAATTTGCCTGAAATTCGCTCGAGCCAACTTATTAGAATATCCAGATAGAGAGGTTCACTTGAAACTTGCCTAAAATCTCGCTTGAGTCAACTCATCAAAATTTCAAACAAAGAGTTTCACCTGAAACCCTTCTAGCTAACATATTGCTTGAGCCAACTCATTGTCTCATCAAGCTCAATTGATTGAGCCAACGGACAATAATTTTTTCACTTGTTTACTATTGTTTTTTTTCTCTCTCTCTATCTCTTCTAAAGAGAGAATAACACTCTTCCACTTCCAAAGTAAGATTAAATAACATTCTTCCACTACCATAGTCAAATCAAACTTGTATTACAACATACTTGGATATACAAAATATCTAATAGAAACTTAAACACAAAAATAAAATAGATTTATAACCCTTTTTATATCATTGCATTTTCTCGCATTTTCTTATAAGCTAAACATCAAACAGATTTGGTAGTTTGTCCATACAGGGCCTAGACCTTTTTTGTTGTATATGTAAATATCGCAATGACACATTAACATTGTTAAGAATTTTGTAGTTCAATTGGCATCTCCTTATATTTTCAACGGAGATGTTTTGGATTTAAATTCTCTCCCTCAAGGTCCCAACTATTGAATTAAAAAAAAAAAAGAAAAAAAGAAAAAAAGACAAATCAACATTGGGTTAGTGTATGAATAAAATTGGATCATTTACATTATTTAAGACACTATTGTTACTTTTGAAATTTTAATGACGAAATTGAAAACTTAGACAGATTTTTATGTCTAATATGATCGTTACCAATTAAATGAGATATATTAAATTTATTAAAGATTTTTTTTTTTCTTTTCTCTCTTAATTTTTTCTTCCTTGGTTCCGCATGTATTCAACTTCAAACTTCGAAGGCGGCTTTGACCAAGTAGTGGATTTCAATTTCTCTGGTTAATAAATTGTGAAAACAAGAACAATTCAAAGTATTTGTAGATTTCAAAATCAAACTTCTTTATTCTTCGTCCTTTGACAACACAAGGTACCTTGAAACTTAGGATTCTAAGATTAACAATACAATGTAGAAAATAATAATTAATGAAAAAACAGCTGTGATAACTAATGGGATACCACGACTTGGAAGTTCTAGTAATTAAAGAAATGGGGAAAAGAGAGAAAAAGAAGAATCAAGAAAGAGAAGAAAACAACTAAAATGGGGGAGGGATGTGGGATTATAATGATGATGATTTGAGAGCTCTCCAAGAGGTGGGACAGTCACAGTGAGTCCCCTTATTCCTTTCTCTTTTTTGCCTCCCCTTTCATGCTCTTCCATGCATCTCCCATGCCTTTTCTTTTTCCTTCCACCCTCTCCCCTCTTGCCTTTTAAAATCTCTCTCTCTCTCTCATGAATAATGTTACAAACACAATATTTTTCACAAACAATTGAATTAACATCATTAACGCTACTTTATTATCTACCATTCACAAGTTGACATCTACAATTTGTTAAGTATTTTGTAAAAATTGTAGTCTAGAGTATGTAACGGCCCTTTCACTCGGTGCCATCAAATTAATAAGACCAATACTAAGGACTCATTAAACATTATTTAAAAAAAATCAATTGTTTGAAAATTTTCCTATTTTAATATCATCATTACATTATTTGAATAAGGTTTTACAGTAAAAATCGCATTTTTTTTGGGCCCTAAACCTATGCAGTGAGACAAATACACACGCACTCACATTCAAATTTTACTTTTTGGCAAGGACACATTATAAAGGGTAGTGTTAATTGCCCCTGGTCTTATTGCTTTGTAGTTTGTACTAGTACTACTGCTACAACTTGCACCATCTTCAGGATTGCAATAGGTGGGTTTGAGTTTTCATGTCCATTGACTCCAAAATGTGCAAATGTGCAATGGTCATTGCTCACCGAGCACATACAAAAAAATTTGTTGTAAGCTCAAAGATAAAGTTAAGCAAAAACACGTGTTTATGTGAAGTCCAACCCTAAACCCTTCACATGAAGCACACACTGCACAAGAATGATGCATGGCATGATAATCACTCTAGTGACAAGTAGGTGGTTATGTGAGTTAATGAACTTTCCCTTTTATATTAGTGATTAATTGAAAGATTAATAGTGGAATTCTATGTTGTGGCTTTGGGGCCTCCTTGGTCCTTGAATTTAGGTGGTATAAGAACTATAGGTTGTACTAAAAGCCATCAAGATGTCTCTCTCGCATGGTTAGAAGTGAAAAAGGTTTCCGCCATATCTCTTCATAACTAGAAGTGTCCTTTATTCCTTTTCCGTATTATTAAAATTTTGAAAAATTTATAGAAATGCATGCTATTTGTACAAAAGTGTAAAACTTGTCTTTTTAGTAGGCAATGATTCTCTCACATTCGTTAGTTTACATCGTTCGTACATATTACTCATTTCACATTTTAAATGTGAATATCATTTAAAAATATGTATGTCGCACATGTAATTATGAATGTTGTATATATGAAGAGTAAAATAACAAGTGCAAAACAATATTTTCTGTTTTTAGTACCATAGTCTAAGTACTTTATTGAAATATGAATGTGATAGTTCATCAATCACAATCGCACATTTTATCAAAATATGGCAAATTGTGTAGTCTTAGAAGAATTAATTTTGACAGAGAGTCCGTGAACACAACTTTTGTGCCACAATTCTTATCATGACACTAGTATGTGCAACTGTAAGTGGTGGAGAAAAAATTATGGGTCTATGTGAGTAATGGTTCACCAATCATAATTGTACGCATCATTAAGTTGTGGTCAAAATTATGACAAATGATATTGTCATAAAAGAATTTACTCTTAGATTTAACATGACATGAGTGTTGTAACCAAAGAGAAACCAAAGCAACAATAAGTTTTGTTCAAGTATGTTTCCTCATTTCAAGGTGAAGAATAATATTAAAAATTCAACACCAATTGATTTTGTATATTACATGCTTAAGGAAAAGTGCGTAATGATTTTTGTGTGATCAACATCAATACCAAAGATGAACTTATCACATTGTAAATATAAATATGTTCAAAAGAACATTAGTTACCTAACCAGGTCCAAAACCATAAAGCCAAAAGTTAGCAGACGATTACAAATTAAAGCTATATGGTCCTTGCTTAATACTAAATTACTAATTATTAAGATTTTGGGGAACAACATTTCACGAGATTCTCTAGTAAGTGCTTTTGTACATTCAAACTAGGCCTTTTTTTTTTATTGAAATTCTTTTAGTTCTGCTTTTTTAATTTTAGCAATTGATTGAGCAAGGACCAAGGCAGTTTGTTTATGGGATCCACATCCACTTGTCCCCTGATCATCACAAAAGGTAGATTTTTTTTTCTTGACCAATTGGCACGTCTATAGCTTTCTGAAAAGCATTAAATCAAACATTGCATAGATATCTTACACAGGACACAACATTAGCAAAGAACGAATTTGCTTTATCTTTTGCCATGCTCGTAATAATAAGGCTACATTCTTACCAAAATGAATCTTAATATTTTGTAGAATTCCTTGCCCAGATGATCCTAATCATTCATTGGAATAACCATTTTGTCTTCTTGGATAGATATGAATGGTTGAGATTATTATAATTAAAATGAATGACCGAAGCAATTCGGATATGATACCCCAAAAAAATACCATACAATCATCCAAAACTGACATTTTGTGGTCAAACATCGCAAACCGACCAAGCATAAACGAATACAGTCCAACCTTACCTGGTAGTAAGGTCAAAGAAGTAGTGCAGTTCATGGATATCTATATTTTTTACTCCCGTGAAAAGTAGACAATATATTTTCAAAATTACTCCAAAAAATCTCAAAACACATAAACTAATTATTAGATATGTGCTATTCACTCGCTGACTTTTACAACCCAAACATACCTTCATATGCCAAAACCCTCTCTCCTGTGGATCAAACCTCCCTAACCCAGACTGCTTCCCTCATTTCCAAATACAAACCCAATTTCAGTTTACTAAATTACATTTTTTGGATGTTCAAACATTGCCTTTACAGCAGGCCTGTGCTTCCAAATGGATTATTAGTTTGTGGGTGAGCAACGGGGTTTGCAGGAAATGCACCAAATGCTGTATCACCGAAAGGATTTGTCGGGGCCATCATATGTTGTTGTGGCTGCTGCTGGAAGGTAGGTTGGTATGGACCAGTAGGTTGGTATGGACCTGCAGGTTGATAAGGACTGAAGGGGTTCGCCTGCTGTTGAGCCATTCCCGGCATCTGAACAGGAGGTGCAACAACACCACTTGATAAAGCAAATGGATCATGTACCTCAAATGGATTTGGGGCTGGTGCTCCATAAACAGGCTGCTGTGCAGCTCTATATGCCCCTTCGTCGTACAAACTATTAAGAGTGAGCGAGTCCAATCCACCAGCCTGACAAACATTGGCAGAAATAAGACAGTTAAAGCCGTTCTGGAAGAGGCATATACATCACCCCATGATTTTGACCACATTCCTAACTTCTTAGGCAAAAAGCATACATTAATGCAAATTATGTCACTATAAAACTGAAACCAAAACCAATAGAACTTACTGCAAGAAATTTGGGTTTAGACACATAAAATTGAAGCATAATCAACCAGCAATTAAGATTATTTTACCATCAGTTCTTTCGAAGGTAACTTTTTGTTGAAAATGCATTCTCAAACAAGTGAGTCTCATTAAAAGGCTGCTTCTTCAAAATTTAGGAACATTTATAAGAGGACTATCAAGACAGCACATTAGGCAAAATATATAAAGGTGGACTGGATAATGACTAATGAGTCTCTCTTTTTAATATATGTGCCAGTGACTCTAACTGAAAAGCGGACACATTTTGGCCAACAATGTCATTATATGCATGGCTATACTCCTATAACTTCTAATAAACCAGTGAAGGAAAACCATTGCTTCAGCACATTTATATTAAAATGACCAGAAAAATAAAAAAAGAATATACATGCAGAACAAAGAGGAGGGAATACAATTAGGGCCTACCAGTTGTCTGTCATTAACTGATGAAATGTTGCTACTGGGAGTGGTTACCAGGGCAAGTTCCCATCCAGTAGGATCAAAATCTTTTGCTTGTACACCATTAGACTGAAATGTTGGGACAGCACCTGCAATATGAGAGGCAATGCCTGATAGGTAAACAAAAGGCCATGCAAAATTGCTTAAGTAGCAGTATTGGAAAGCAAAAAGAAGTGACAAGATGTTACCGGGTTCTGATGGAACTATGGCTAGAGCCAAAGCATTTCTGTCTTCAATTGCAGACGCATCGGCAGCACTATAATCCAATCCCTGAATTCACCAGAAAAGAGGGGGAGGGGCATTAAGAGACAAGAAACTGAATAAAAACTTTGCAAAAACATAAACCTAGTAACTGAAGTACAAAACCTAAAGATTTACCAGCAAATCTCCAGTCTCCAGGTTGTTTTGAGGAGGAGGAGAAGGAGGAGGAGGAGGAGGAGTAGGAGTAATCTCGACATTAGATACAGCAGCATTATCTGAAGCTGGTGGCTCCAGTTCATCACTGGATATTTTTGTCTCTTCAGAAGGGCCTTCTTCTGGTCTGTATGTCAATTGAAGCTGTTCATATTGAACACATAGGAGTTCAGTAGCACGTATCTTCTAAAAGCAATGCTCCATCTCAAGGTTTATAATGTCAATAAAACACTAAAAAGATCCATAGGGAACAAAACAGAGAGTGGTACTACATAAAAATTAAATAAATGACAAATAACATAAACTGGACTTGATTTAAGAGCAATGGATACTTATTGTGCTCATTACAAAATACACTCACTCACCAATGGCTCAGTTGGAACATTAACCACTCGGGGTGCCTCTCTTATATACTCTTCCATGGTCGTAAGGAAGGATTGTGGAGGCTGGAAAAGGTAAACATAAGTAGTTAGTTGTTATAAATTGATACGACTGAAATGAATAACCTAAAATTAACTAAAACACTAAACCACAGTAATAGCATCATACCTCTCTAAGAACAGGAAATTGGAAGTTCCTAGCAAGTTCCAATCCTTTGCAAGTATCATAAAATTCAGAAAGGCTCCCAGCCTGCAGCAAAACCAAGGTTTGATAAGAGAAACAACATAAAACTGCACTGGTAGATCCTATACCTTCCATGATTAATAAAAGTATAGGAAAAATATATACCATAAAGCACAAAAAAGCTATCAAAAAAGAATATTAAACTTGGAATCAATGTAAAATATCACCTGCTGGCCAGCTCGTCTATAGATCTCAAGGGCTTTGACAGCTTCATGTTTCGGCATCTCAAAAAACTGCAATGAGATCAGATTATTTACAGCTAGGTTTTGTCAGTGCATGAGATGGTTTGGGCCCCTTTGGTCCTTTATACTTGTTTTGCTAATCAATAAAATCTTTTTATTCAGCAAAATATATATTATATGATCAACAAGTTTACCTTATCAACAAGATTGATGATCCCATCATTAACAGCGCAGTAAATTTTAAAACTCTCTTTCAGTACCTGAAAAGTGTAGATATCAACAAGGTCGAAAACAAATAAGCACTTAATAATATGGTTTTTCCCTTTTTCTTTATCAAGGGAAAGAAATGGCGAGGGGGGGGCAATGGTAGGCTTTCTAAGATAAGTTTTTGACAAAGTCGCACATGTTCTACATGTTCTTTGAGAAAGTAGGGCACGGAACAGGAAATGAAAAAATAGGTATCAAATTTGTTTCCTTAAGTTAATACCAATTTCTCACACATATGCTCCTCACTCCCACAAAACATACAATAAACCAACAGAGATAGAGACAGACAGAAAGGGAGGATGCGTTAAGTATCTTAACATGTAATAAAAAGTTTCAAAAGAACTACTAAATCATTTTTATGAATGTAGAATGAACTACAATTCAAGACCTGGTAAACCACTATTTCTGATCATGCATAATATCATTCAGTGGACTCTTCAAGATGAAATGGCATTCGAATCTTTGTCAATAAGCTCCATGTTTCTCTAGTCATTTTGTACAATTTAAAGACACTGTAAAAGGGAATTCATTTAATAGCTGAAAATAATCTAACCCTTCCATTATATGAAATATTATTAAAAATAAAGGAAATTCTTGTAAATTCAGAAACACAAGTCAAACAAAGTATAACCTACAGCAAAAAGAAGCACCACACATACCAGAGCCAGGGCATATTGTATAACATAATTACCAAAAGCTGCTCCTTCTGGCTGTAACAGCAGACAATAACTTAAACAATTATTCCCAAATTATTGATATGATATTGATAATTAAGAAAAATCCAAAACAAAAGTTCACTAAAAAAATGAAAACAGAAGATCAAAAAGTCACAAAAAGTACCTTGCAACCAAAAAGACGATAGAGCAGCTGCTGCAAATATGGTAATTGCTCCAACAGTTCTTCACTGTCCAAATCCCTGGTTCTGCTGTATCCCTGCTAGTGAAAGAAGAATGAGAAAGACAAGGAGAGAAAAGGGGAATTCATGAATCTTTAGTAATGAAAACTTATCACACCCACGCATTTCATGAAAGTATATCAAGCCTGTTCAATATCAATTATGATATTGACATCCAACAAAAACTTCCATATCAACAACAACAAAAAGTTCTTATACAAACTTGAACAAGAACAATTTCAGATATGTCATAAATGGTTGATAGACAACACATTCATCAATTTTCCAAATACTACTCCCCAGCAACAAGGGACCTACAGTCTACAAAGAATCTTGAGTTCGTTCAATGATACCATCCATGGTCACCTATAGTTTTGAAAATATAAGAGAAAAAGGAAATAAATAATAAAAAGTGACAGCAGAAATGATTTTCTCTGTAAGAATTGTAATTGCTTGTAAATTATGGTTTAAAAGATAACACAAAAGCATCTTTAAAATTAAATTTTTTATTAAAAAAAAATGAAAAAGAAAAGGAAATGAAATATACACTAATTATAGCACTTCTGGTTTGCATCCAAAGGTATAGATTATAGCTATGTCAACTGAACATATAGAAAAATACATATACAAAGCAACTGTTTTACAGTGTTGAAACAAGTAATGGTACAATGAGCCAAACTGAGTTGAAAATTAACTGCCTTTTGGATTGATTTGTAGTAAAGGCTCAAGCTCAACCCAAGCCTTAAGATGGCTAGTGAAACTATTCCGGTAATATGAATCACTAAACTTTACTTCTTTCTTTATAATATATGTACCTGTAGCTTAAGCTACACAAACTACTGGCTACAAACCTGAACAAGGTGCCCCAATGAGAATCCCACTTGTTTTAAGTTCAGATTATTTTATCTGAAAGATTTATAATTAAAAAATTACCAAATATATAACTCCAAAGAGAGAAGAGAAGGCAGGGGAGGCGATAGGATGTTTCCTACTTTTTAAAAAAAATAAGTAATGCAAAATTTCATTAAAGAAAAATACTATTCTCTTAAGACAAAAATAAATAAATAAATAAATATTACAAGGGCCGAGAAATTAATGGGAGAGAAATAAGTCTTCTATGAAGTCCATGAAAGAAATGGTATATAAGTCTTCTAAGAAGTCCATGTTGTGCAAGAAACAATTTTTTTTTTTTTTTGGTAAGTGTGCAAGAAACAAATTTTCGACAGTGGTAGATGGCCTTTTATTGAAGGTGTTGTCAATTTTGCTTCCAAAATAAAGGAACCATATCATTGAACCTTAAAACAAATTGACACCACACAAGTAAAAAAGAATCAGAGGATTTAAATTCCACAAAATAATTTATAAGACTTAAGAAGTCAATATAAGTACTTTTCCTTTCAAACATTTCAAAGCTTGACACTTTTGTCTTTTGGTCCAGTGGCCCTAAGGGAGGGGAGAGGATTGTCAATCCAATAACCTCCCCTTAATGAGGCGGTGTATAGAGCTGGAGATGATGTAGTTTAATCAACTTATACGACCAAGAAGACCAGACCAGAAGTACTACGAGGCTTGTTAGGAAATAAGTCCTATAAATTCCATAGGGATGAGTCCACCAACAAATGGCATTTTCAAAAAAGAAATGAGCATATTATCTTAGAAAATATCATCAAATCCTAATAAGTCAAAGGCCATTCATATAAACTGAGCAATGATCTAGAGGTACTGACTAGAAAAGAAACTAATTAAGGAGTTAAAACCATGCAAACCCAAAATCAGATTTTTCACTTTATTTGCTTACTGTCCCTCACTTACTCTTTCAAGGCAAGGAGTGTAATTAGTATTAAAACCTATCCCAGTAAATTCCCCCATCTTAGTAAAAAGGAATACTCATTGATTTTGTAAAATACCTTCTCCGGTCCTTGGGAAGGTCTGGGTAGACGTTCGGCTTCAATATCATACTTAAGAATCCTAAAACATTCAAGTCGTTCCTCCAAAAACAGCGCATAAGTACGTACCCAGCCAGAGCAATCCCAAGCTGAAGAAAAAGATAAAAGGAATATTAAAAAGTCAGAAGTACTGAAATCTCATTGCATAAAGAACTAAAACAACGATAGTTCAAGCACATCAGTTAGAGCCAGTATTAACTACCAAAAGAGAAGGAATGAAAGAGATATGGGTGTAGAACTAACCAATTGGACTTGAATCATCCTTGAAATTAGAAAGCTGGAGAATGCGTCCTCTCTGTGAAAAATTCAGAAGTTCTTCTCTGAAAGTAGGATCTCCCTCCCTCAATAACCTATGGATGACTATCAGTGTTTTTAATGCCACCTAATAAACAAGAAGAAATGGAAGAAATATAAGAAACTCTATCCATAGGAAAATAATGAGGTAGATACTAAGAAAATTAAGTCACCAAATATAACTTATCGAAAATATAACCTTAGATTTGCAGTGCTGTGTTAAAATATTTGAAATACCCAAAGATTTTAGAGAAAGGACACTAGAAGACAAGAAATGCACACCATAGAAAGCATGAAATAGATATTTTACACCATAAAAGAGTCCAAGATCCATATCAAATGCATGGCCAACAAAGGAAATCCTTTGTATAATAATTATATAGTGGGGCCAAAGAACCATTTGCAACTTCTAATGAATCTATCCTTCATTAAAACATAAATAAGAGAATGATTCCATGACTCACTAAAAAACATATTATGCCATAAACCATAAGTCCGCCGGTTTTTAGTATTCTGCAGGGTATCCCCCATAACACCGAAGTTGGACATAAAGGAGGAGAATGCATCCCTATCTCTGGAGGAGTGCCAGGAGAGGTATGAGTTAACATCTGAGGCCAAGAAGCTGGCACACTTTGAGGAAGATAGTTGGCATCAGAATCAAGAGCTTTATGGTTAAAGGAAGGAGAAAACAGTAAGAGGCTTTTTCATTGTTTGACTAACTCACAAAAGGGCTAATTATATAGACAATGTAGAAGTGGATGGGAATCTACAGACAAAGGATAGAGGGGTGAAGGAGGTAGAGATGGTTTCTCTATCAACCATTGATGAAAAACCTATAGGCTATGAAGCATGGGTGCGTTTCTAGATTCGGGTGCGGGTGCGGGTGCGGGACTCGACAATTTTTGAAAAAATAGGATGCGGGTGCGGTGATTAAAAAATTATTTAAAATATTTTTATTTATATATTTTATATATTGCTAAGCATGCTTTTTATGTAATAATAATAGAAAACTCATATAATAAAAAAAAAAAAAAAAGATAGATAGTAATAAGTACACAAAAGTTTTTGACACTTAAATTATTGACAAAGGTATTAAAATAGATGAGGCTTCCCATCAAAAAAAAAAAAAAAGTGTGGCCTAGTGGCTCACATGTTTGGTCAGCCCAAAAACAAAATAAAGGATATATGTGACAGGTATTAAAATAGGTGTAGCTTCCCATTAAAAAAGAAAAAAAGGGAAGATGTGGCTCATGTGTTTGGTCAGAGAGGCGCAAAAAAACAAAATAAAGCCTGGCATTTAACAAAACTTATCCTATCGTTTTACTATCAAAAAATAAAAAATAAAAACAGAACAGAAGGCGGTGAAAAAAAAGGAAGAAGAAAATGAAGAAGCAAAGAAGAAGAAGAAAGGGGTTAAGGCCACCGGTATCTTGTGACGTCGACAGCGGCTATCTTGTATCAATATCCACCGGTATTTTCAGTTTAAGTTTTTTTTTACCAGCCAATTTCTTTTTCCGGCCGAAACACACCTATATTCGGCCGATATGATCCGATTAGGCTCGAATCAGCCAAGTTTGGCGCGAATCGGCGCACGTCGGTGGAGCGAGTTGGCACGAATCCGGAAACCAAAAAAAAAAAACTCAGATGCGGCACTGACATGCGGGCAGCTGTGTTGGTAGGTGCATCCCGCGTCGGGCCGCGTTGGACTCCGGTGTGGCACCCTCCCAGCTGTGTCAATGCTTCCTAGCCTATAGGTAAATGGATACCATTAGATCGAGAGAGAGGGGGGGGGGGGGTTAGGGCCTTACATCATATGGATGGTGACAAAGCTCTAGGACCAGAGGTATTTAATATGGCTTTCTTCAAACATTACTAGATATTCTAGAGAATTATATGATGTGAGTATTTCACAAATTTTATACTAATTGTAGATTTAAAAATTCATAGGGTGAATCTTTTATTACCTTGATCCTCCAAAAGGAGTAGGGTTGTGAAAAAATCAAAGACTATCTCCATATCAACTAGGGATCATGTATAAATTGGATCTCTAAAGTGTTGGCAAATAGACGGAAGAAGTTGGGAATCTTGTGTATGACTCAGAAAATGCATTCATTGGAGGTAGACAAATTATTCACTTAGTTCTTATCGCCCATGAGGTTTTGGATAGAAGCCAAGTTGAGGAGCAAAGTTCCTAGAGTAATTTGCAAACTAGACAGTGAAAAGGCATACAACCATGTTAATTGGGACTGTGTGTGTGTGCTGGAAAGATTCAGTTTTAGCATGAAATGGAAGAAATGGATCCATTTTTGTATTTCAATGATTTATTTTTCCATTTTGATTAATGGTAGCCCAATTGGTTTCTTTAGCAGCCTAGAGGACTGGGACAAGACGATCCTTTATTGACACTTCTTTTTTATTTTGTCTATGGAGATTTTAATCAGAGTAATTCAAAGGGATGTGGAGGGAGGCTATTTATCTAGGTTTAACATGGGAGAAAGAAATAGGGTTGTTGACTACCCTATTATATTTTTTGTGAGTAAATTCCACATCTTTTTGTATACCTATATTATGTTCTTCAGTGTTTTGAAGCAGTTTCAGAGTTGAGGGTAAATCTGGGCAAAAGTGAAATAGAATTAGTTGGGGAGGTACAGAAAATAAGGGAGTTAGTGGCTGTGTTGGGTTGTAAGGGGGTAAATGCCCACAACTTACTTGGGTTTGCCTCCGGGATCCCTATCTAAGGCTCAAGGGGCATGGTATCACATCATTGAAAAAGTGGAACCACACTTTGTGGGTTTGAAAAAGATGTATCTATCAAAAGGCAAAAGGATTACCTTCATTAAGAGTACATTATCTTCACATTCCATTGATTTCATATATTTTTTCAAGATGCCAATTCATCTTGCAAATAGATTGGAGTATCTTCAAGGGGACTTCTTGTAGGGTGGGATGGGACATGCAATAAAATTTCATTTAGTTGATTGGGGGATGGTCTGTTCTCCTTTGAGGAATGGTGGATTGGGTATTCCCAATGAGTGATTAGCTATTGTCACGTCCATTTCCACATCAGATCACATTAGAATCACTAACCAATTCAGTCCACTTATTCATTCTAAGCCTTGTGAATGAGGTCTTTCAAACCCTAAAAACACTATACTAAGAGTTTTCACATTACAAAAGTTTATACACATTGATAGTTTTCCATAAAAGCTCTATCCGCTCAAAAACATGGTCATCCAAATGTCTGTCCTATGAATTAAGCCACCCAAACAACTAAATGAGCTCCACTTAAATGCATGATGTCAAAGCAAATACAGTTTACATAACAGCACAATCAAATCTCCTCTAGTTGATGCTAGTCATTGCATAAGTGGTGTTGAAAACTTTAAAATAAGGGTTATACAAACTGTTAAATATAAATTGGCAAAATGACACCTTCTCAAGCCATCAGAAACTTTCAGGCAGATTACCTGGAGCATAGACCAAGTAAAGACTAGTAGAGCAGGCAAAAGTAAAACCAAGTCTATTTTTTAATTTTTTATTTATTTATTTAAAATCAATGCACTTCTCAAGTTAATATGAAACATTCTCAAGTTCATATGAAACATTCTCAAGTTCATATGAAACATGGATTGAGCTCTTGAAGCCAATTTTCATCCTGATGTTTGTAAAGGGTATAGTCTAGCAAATCTTTTCAATATTTAAAGATCCATGAGTACTTAGAAATCTGGTTATAATATCATCAACTAAACCCCAAAATATTAACTCCACCCATGATGCCTTTGATCCATCAAAACTACTCTGCGATACCGTCAAAAGGAAATTTAAGAAGTAAAATTTCATATTTTTGAACAACCTTATATTTCTGTTCTTTCTTCTTTTTTTCTTTTAGGTACAACCCAACAAAAGTTGTCACATTTTCCAAGCCCTAAAATGTTTGAAAGGTTTAAAAGGATGCAATCAGTTTTATAAAACAAAATCATGCAAAAACTAGGGTTATATAGTATGAAACACATAAAATATCATATATTAAAATCTCCTAATCCTCCACCATCCACTTAACTTGATGAAAAGTGAAAAAAAAAAAAAAAATCACAGAATTTGTAATAAACTTTAGTTCACCGCAGTTCCAAACACCTAATACAGGTCAACACGAGCTTTGCTAATAACATTATGACACTAATTTTGAAGTCCTCCATCCACCATGCTAATGTATAGTTGCATAGTTGACAACTATTTCAAGAGTTCAACAAGCATTTTTTTTTTTTTTTTGATAGGTAAGAGTTCAACAAGAATTTTAACTTCCACTTAAAAAGATTCATTTACATTTAACCTAGTTCCATTGTAAAAACAAGGCCGAAATACACCATTGGTCCCTAAACTTTAGCTCATGAGGATTTTAATCCACGAAGTTTAAAGTGATCGCTAGTAATCCTTAAAAAACTTAAAGTGATTGATTTTAGTTCCTAAAGTTTAAAGTGATCGCTAGTACTTCCACAAAAAACTTAAAGTGATCGGTTTTAGTCCCTGAGGTTTAAAGTGACGGCTATTAATCCCTAAAAAACGTAAAGTGATTGGTTTTAGTCCCTAAAGTTTAACGTGATTGCTATTAATCACATTAAACCACAGGGACCAGATATGTATGTAAATTGTAGGGTTCTAGTGGTCTTGAAGTAGGCTCCATAAAAAAATGCAACTTAATTCTTGTGGTAAATCAAGCACATCCATTGCAAATTACATTTTCAACAATTGTATCAAGATAGGATGGGAAAGTAATAGATCAAAGAAATCAAGCACATATGGCAAGTAAATAATAACACTATTGATATGAAACCCCCCAAATAACTGCCAAAAATCAGTAAACATGAAATTGAAAGATACCGTCCAATTGCGGGTCTTGGCCAATCGCCGGGAAAGCGCATGAATGCAGTAAGCAACATCGGCACGGGGCCGAATCGTTGTCGTGGCACTCAGAATCTCTACAAACAACAAATATATCAACAAGAAAGAATTGATAAAACATGAAAAAGATCAGTAGAAACTAATAACAAATTAATGAATTACTTCGAAGATGTCTTTCTTTGGGCGGAACCTCGACGTGGTTGGTAGCTTTCACTATGGCCACATCCAAATCCTAAACAAAACAACAACCACAATTTTTACTATCAATCGAATCGAATCGAATCGATCAAAAGATTTGCTCTTATAAAAAAAAAAAAAAAGTGTAAGGTTTGTTTGTTATTGTTCTAGAGAGAGAGAAGAAATCAAACCGCGTAGTCGCTGTTGACATGGGCGAGGCCGACTTTGGTGCTGTCTTTGAGGGCGCCATAGGCTTTTCTCCAAGTCTGTAGCGTCCCCATTTTTAACGCTCACTCAGATCTCTCTCTCCCTCTCAAAACCAAAAACCAAAAAAAAAAAAAAAAATTTGTTGTTGAGAAAGGGATTACGTGGTTTCCACACCTTGTTTCTCTCTCTTTCTCTGGGATCCGTTGAGCGATAGAGAGATAGAGAGAGAAATCGATCAAAATGACAGGCTACAATGAAAGAATGAAAGAAAGAAAGAAGAGAGAGAAATCGTTTTTTTTTTGGTGACCTGTGATGAGAGAGAAAGTCTTTCCGACCATGTTGGCTTTTTCTCTTTTTTTTTTTTTTGGGCGTCTTTTATTTTATTTATTTTTTATTATAATAATATTCCAGATTTTTACCCTCCTTATTACTACACTAAATAAAATATTTATTCATTTAAAAACAGAATTTGCGATTTTTATATATTCACGTAAAAGATTTCGTGTGAAAGTAATTATGCGTTTCTTCACATAAATAGATAGCAATTTTGGGGAAAAAAAAATTTAACCAATTGTAGATAATCCAAATTCATGAAAGGAAAGGGAATTAGTTTAAAATAGGTAAAGAGTAAAAGATAGGATAAAAAATATATCCTATACATTGGCAACACAAAAAGACTAAATTTGTAAATATATATATATATATAAATATATATATATGTCTCTCTCATCTACCAAATCTGGTATTTATGATCCAATCAACCCAAAATAATATCTTTTATTATTATCTATTAAATTACGTGCATGTATTGTCATTTACGCAAAACCTTTCCTTAATGTGAAATTGATCATCCTTATATATCAACAAGGAAGCAATAAACCATAAAAAAAAACAAAAAACAAAAAACAAAAAACAAAACAAGGAAGCAATGTTTTTGGCTTACAACAAAGCGCCCGACTCTAACTCTAAAGCTATGTTTAGAATCCAATTAATAGTATTAAGGGATTGGCACTGAAAACCTTTCTAGTTATGTCAACTGCACTGATAAGGACATATTTAACAAACTCATCAATTATGTGAAATTTGAAATTTGGGGTTATATATTATCTCGTCAAAAAAAATAAAAAATAAAAAATAAAAAGAGGATAAATGTTGTTACACACACAAACTAATCCACACAGTTTTACACACGCCCCGGAGAAAATTTTGAGCATAAAACGTTTGGATTAGTTGTTTAGCTCAAACTTATAAAATGGCATGAGGCCCTACATGTCATGTGTTTAGTAGCTGTGCCATGTGTCAAAGCAACAAAGGAATATTTTATGAGGTCGACTTTTTCTAGGGACCGTTATAATAAAGCTTAGCGGTGTTTTATTTTGAACCTTTCCAGAAACAGAACTCAAAGAAATGGAGTATGACAAATTTCTAGATTGGGCTAAATTTTTTTGGCCAATATAAACGTACATTCTTACCATCCAAAACAAGCTTAAGAGTAGTTCTAAATTGGGTTTCAAAGGGTTTATTTTGTCTGTTTAATTATGGAATGAATTAATCAAGAAGTAATGCCAAAGGTTAAAAAGGGGTTTCTATTCGGCTAAATCAGCACTGTTGGATCTCAATTATAATAGTTCGGACTTAATAATAATGTAAACATCAAGCTTTGAAGGAGAACAGCTAAAAACAAAGAATTTCCTTATAGCCGTAGAAATCATTACCAACTGGAAAGTGGTTCAAGAGGTTAAAGAAAGGTATCTTCAAAAGTGTGGACTTTAACAATGCCAGGAAATGATTTCCAATTCCATTGAAAAAGTTGTCACGAGATAAAGGGTGAGTAAAGGAATATAAAATAGTTGTGCAGATATGAACTCACACAAAGCCCTGTGTCCAAAATGATTATAAATCGTTTTCTTTTTTAATGTTTGCTTAAGAAGGAGGAGAGTGAAGAGAGTGAAATGATAACTCATATTAAAAACTCTACCCAATTATTGGTTGTGTTAGAAACATTGACACCAGATCATGCAGTGGATGGAGGGATTATTTATAATTGATTCTAAGAATTCTTTTTATTTTTGTTAGGTGGGTAGGTATTGTCACTATAGATGAGTACCTTTCCTTTTATTTGTATCAGGGAATAAAATGATTCAAACCTATCTCGTGAAAATTTCCTAAAGTGACAACTGCAATGCTCTGTTTCAAGATGTGAAGCTAGTTGTTTCTCAAAAAAAAAAAAGATGTGAAGCTAGCTGTTTCTTGTTTCAGAAGCTGTGGTCCCATAAGCTGATTTTTTTTTTTTTTTTTTTTTTTTAAAAAAAAAAAGAAAAGAAAAGAAGAAGAAGATAATAATTACAATATATTGCAAATCTCCTAGCTCGAATCATTTCCCCATAGATCCTCATGCACAAACGTGTCAATTCAACTATAAGGCACTTGGCAAAGGATGTAACTATGGTCCTTAGCAAATTAGAATATTAATTAATTAATATAATTTTATTTACATTTTTGATATATTGTTAATAATTTATTTTTCATATATTGTTAAGCATATATCAATTAGAAAGCAATAATAGATACTAAAGTGACTTCGTGACCTTTAAATAATATTTAGAATACAAACCAAGATATGAAATATTAAATAGGAGATAACTAGATAAGTGTTTAACATTGAAACTAATATATAAAAAATATAAATAAAAATCTTCACAAATTTGAGTTATCTCACTATCGGGGCGTTAGGTTACAACCATATCATGGTTGTATCCCAAACATATTGGCATTTAAAAAAAAAAAAATACGCATGCATGTAAGAGTATCCTAGAAATATGGATACATATCAAGTAAAAGTATGTAAACAAAAACTAAATTATCCATATCTATATATATTAATAGTCAAAGTTTAGAGAAAATCTAATTAGATTCTATTATTGAAGTCTAATTTTGTGCCATGAGTTCTAAATTATTTATTTTTAGAGAGTTTTATTTCTTAATTTTAGAGTCAAATGTGAGACCACATCATAAATATTTATCCAAGTAAGTTATTGAGTACAAAAACTAAGAAGTCCATAATTAATGAACCGTAAGAAGAGAAGAAGAAAAAAGTGCTTCACAATATCAAAAATTAAGAATTAATAAATAAAAAAATATGGACAATTTACATTTTCTACCTAATAATATTCTTACAATATTTTTTAAAGAATTAACAAAATATAAGAATGACTATATATCAATAGTATTAAAATAATATATGTAAGAATTATACTATGTATTTTAATGTATATCTTTTAAGTATATCCATGTATATAAATAGAGTTACAAGTTAGTATTACTAAGAGCACACTGAGTGCAGCTTTGCCTATCATGTATGGAATGGAAGGTTCACATTTAAATCATAGCCTGTTATGCCAAAGGCTTTGTAGCTAAATTGGTATCTCCCCATGCACAAAGTGTTTGGAGGTCTAGGAGGAAAAGGGTTCGAGCTGAGGGTTAGCAGCATGTTGTAATTATTTCTCCAAAAAAAAAAAAAAAAAAAAATCATAGCCTGATACATTGATTTAAACCTAACTCAAGTCAAGACAATCTTCATTTGTTTCCACACTTTTTCTTTTTTTGGCCACTGTTTTCTCAACTTCTATGGTGCGCTCCGAATAAGAAAAGCATTGCACATGCGTATATTTGCTTTCGTGTTTCAGCATTTTACATTCACTCAATACCAAATTTGCATCTGTTTTTTGTGATGATTCTGGCATTCTGCCTTATAATCAAACTAAACCCGGCACACTCATCTTCTTCATCACTTATTTATTGAACCAAAAAAAAAACAATTCGTACAATTTATCTGCCTGCATACACTACCTTACACATTGGACAAGCTTTAAGGCCAATATTAACCACCCACTTTCAATGGGAATCATTGGAAAGGAATTATATATATACAAAATTGATTTTATTCTCTTTGGAAGGCTTTTTAATGACGGATCTACCAACATATAATAAGAATAAAATTTGGAACATTTGTGGCCTTAGGCGGTGCTCTCATGTAGCAATTGTTACTCTTTTTAGTCCTTTGCATATAAGGCGGTGCTCTCATGTAGCAATTGTTACTCTTTTTAGTCCTTTGCATATAAGGCGGTGCTCTCATGTAGCAATTGTCACTCTTTTTAGTCCTTTGCTTATAATACGACACAGTCATTTCTACATCTAATTTCATAATTTTATTAACTTGTGAGATTGTAAATGATTGACGAAAAGTGTCGGTCATATAAGTCATTAGTGGGCAAAAAATGTTAACCACTCATAATCATATAATGACACAAGCAACCATGGTGCTGATCTAGGTGGTAGCAGCAAATATTCAAGCAAGTTGTGAAATTGAGTATACAACTCAGTGTATCTCTAGAATGATTTCTTTTGCCTATGTAATTAGCACCACTAATTATGTATTTTTTTTAAATGCTTTGAGAAGATTCTCCATCTAGAACTCTTACCGAGAATTAGTTTGACTGAAAAAAGTTGACCATGAAATTTTCAATTAGGTCGTCTGCCTACCAAGAAAATATAATACATCATCAATCAACTAGTGCTAATCAATCTTCTCCACCAAAAAAAGAAAAAGAAAAAGTAGTACTAAACAAGGTCAAAGAGAGGCGTATCAGTGTATGTATGTTTATAATGTTCACACATGTGACTGGTTGGGTATCGTAGCTGCAGACATACAGGCTGTGGATTGGTTGGTTCAATTGGCTTCTACCAACCCCTGTTATACACGCATGCGTATTACACCTAAGCCAACCTAAATAAATTGATTAAAATTAGGCACACATGTGGTACGAATTGAAGTAACTAGAATGCAAGCAGGCCCATAATCTGTATTGCACTAAGATCATCCCAAACTATATTACTAATTAAAATAGACACATATGTGGTAAGAATTGAATAGACTAGACTCAGAAATTGATTTTTTTTTAAACAATAATTGTAGGTATAGGATTTGAATTGACATTTGATCCATGTCCAATAATATCATTAAACTAACTACAAGATTCTTTATTTTTATTTTTTTAGCAAGATAAATCCCCCAAACCCACCTCCTGGGCTCAAACTTATGAGCTCATGAAAAGATTGTTAAAATTAGGATTCTACATATGATCATAAGAGGTAGGTGCAATTGTAATTCGTAGGATTGAATCGTAGATCATAAGATTCTACCTATTTTCTTATTTAAAGCAAAAAATACATAGGTAGTAATTTTGTATATTAAATAATCACATAAATTATGATTTCGTCCATAAAATAATAATAAATAAATAAAACAATTATTTGCATCGGTATGATGTAATTTGTATATCATATATCGTTATGTTTATATTAACAAAATAAAGATACTTGAGTGTTAACACAATGTATACAAAAAAGATCAAATATTTAATTAGCAATCAATTACCAAAATAACCATCAACACATATGGAAAATGTTTTCCAACTTCTAAGTTCCAAGTTCAAAATCCAAAAAAAGTTAGCAAATGGAAACTAGCTAACTACAAATTGGTACTATCACAAAAATACTCAAACACAAAAACATTGCATAATGTCATAATTCAAGCAAATAATTAGAACACTAAGCCTAACCAAATACATCTATTAAATTCCCATTTTTTCCTCTAATATACAAACAACAAAAATTAATATCTAATACAAGCAACTCTAGAAGAATTAGATTTTTTTTAATTGTAAATGATTAATACATGAATTATTTCACCAATTGATACATAAAATTGAAGCTAACTACAAATTGGTACTATCACAAAAACACCCATACACAAAAACACTGCATAATGTCATAATCCAAGCAAAAAATTAGAACACTAAGCCTAACCAAATACATCAATTAAATTCCCATTTTTTCCTCCAATATACAAACAACAAAAATTAATATCTAATACAAGCAACTCTAGAAGAATTAGATTTTTTCTTTTTTTTAATTGTAAATGACTATTACATGAATTATTTCACCAACTGATACATCAAATTGAAGCTTTAAAATGATCAAAGTTCAAATCTCTTATGTTCACAATATATATTCATGCCTATAATGATCAAAATTTAAACAAAACACTTAAAATGATGACAAAATAATATATAAAAATTTTTTTTAAAAATTTTTGGTGGGATTGGTAGGATCCTATACGATCTTACCAAAAATGCAATCCTAGTACGATCCTAATCGTTTTGGTTAGGTGGGATCGTAAGATTGTTCGATCTTATGATTTGGATTGCGATTTTGACAACCATGCATGGAAAACCTCCAAACCCTCGTGGCAAGGGGAGGTACCACTTCGCCCAACATGGGGAGTGGTGAATTACAAGATTCTTGAGTTAATTGATACCTTTCTTATTTAATAAATTGATAATTGGGAAGGGGGGAATTTGAATATTGCACATCTACGTTAAAAATAATAGGAGGTGCCAATTGAGTTATAAACATAGATATTAAACCTAGACCAACCTGAATGGTGCGACTACTAACTTGATAAACCGATACCTAAGCTGATCCAATTGCTTAACTGGATCACTTATGCAATTGAACTAGTAAAACCAATGAGTTTTTAACAACTTGTGCAACTTGAATGGTTCATTTTCACCAAAATGGTTTTGTAATTCTAAAAAAAATTGCCTTTATTGTAGTGCCATTTTTTAAAAGAGGAGCATAATTGAAAGCTTAGATTTGTGTTAAACACACGAGCTTGTTAGACCCCAAATTTTAAATTATGGCTAGATTGTTTTAAAAATTGCCTTTATTGTAAAGCACAAGAGTAAGGAAAGAGAGATGTAAACACAAGAAAACACTAAGATATGTTATCGAAGAGGAAACCGAAGAACTCAGCCAAAAACCTCTCCGCGATCCTCTAAGTCGAAATTGATCCACTAGAGAATAAAGTTGGAGTACATGAATAACAAAAGACCCTTCAAGCATAATTTACCCAATGCACTTAAACCCTCCAAGCTCCTACTACCAATGGACTTCTTGGATTCATGTCTTCTCTAGCTTTCTAGATCCCGCAATACGCTCGATTGCATCCGCCAAGCCTTACTGGCTTCTTTTGGCAAATCCCCAAAACTTCCCAAGTTCCAAAACACTCTCTACACTTTGAAAATGTGTGAGTTGTGTTTGGATACAAATCTCCTCTCAAGATATGACAATGAGAAGATGCTACAATGATTGCTCACTAAGGATGAGTAGCTCTCTCTCTAAAAGATGGGTGTGTTGTGTTGTAGAAAACCTATTTAGGGTTTTTTCTCTTTGAATAGCCTCTCTTACTTTTATGGATAATGAGGATATATATAATATAGGTGAAGGGTAAGAAAGTCACACTTAAAATCATCTAGGCAGAATGTTTCGCTGGTACCTCGTAGGTTGGCCCTTCTCATGAGACACTTGCGAAACTGACAACCTGGCATGATTCTTCACCTTCCAGCATTTGCACCTCACATGCCCTTTTCACGGGAACCTTTACTCGCGAGCTTCTTGCGAGTTAGTTGCGAAATTGTACTGATTCTTCATTTCATGCTCGATTCTTCACCAACTTAATACTAAACCCAATACAATAAAATCCCACAAAATACAAGGAACAAAATTAATGCAATTACAACACTTTTTGTCATGAAATAAAACCAACATAAAATATAGTTGTAAATCACAACTTTACAATAATAAAAAGAGAGGATTTCATAATAAGGTTGATGCTAGACTTTTTAATGAAAAATAGAACTTCATGTTTTAGCTTTAGATTAGATTGTAATCCATGGAAGCAACTATAAGATAAGTAATATGCATAGAATGTGACTTTAAAATTTGAGATATGTTGTTAATATTATAATTTTAAATAATGTGATAAGATTTTATTTAGCAAAGAAATGATTGTGATTTTATGACATCATTTTAAAAAAAAAATCTTTTTTAGTGTTGCTAATTGTGAAATGTGACTTAGTTTTTCTTAACCAATCTTAATTAGTAATTTAAGCAGCCTATTTTTTTTTTTATAATTTATATATTTATTTTATGATTTTTTAAAATTATTTTTATTTTTATATTATTTTTTTTTTGGTCATACATTTAACCGATGACCCACTGGTTAAGGGAGTGACCTAGTCACTCAAATCCCAGACCAGGTAAATGTTTGGTCAGGTTTAATAACAATGGTTATAAAGCTCTTGACAAATCAAACAATATTATTTTTAACCGTTTATTTTTTCCTCAGGAAATTTCACTGTCCAACCTTGATAGCGGCCGATCGTGAGATAATTCATGGTCCAGCCGTCCATTTAGGCTTTTAGCGGCCACTGGACTGAAGTCAGTCACTCCCACAGTTCCACTCTGAATTGCTTTCAAAATGCTCTAAGATTAGTATACAAGGCAAGGCTGCACACTCAGTCATGTCACTTTTGTACCCAAAAGCACTTAACAAGACAAGAGTGCAGACTTTGCTGATTTTCTTCCAAACCGTAATGAATGGTATTGGGACCTTGGGAGGCATATACTGTCTGCTTTTTGAGAGTGCACAGTCACCTCCCAACCAACCTATTATGTGATGATTCATAGAGCTATGAACATGTAAATTACATAAAATATTTAATGAATCATATAATTTATTTAAATAATCTAATAAGTCATGTGACTTAGTATTATAAATCGCCATAGAATGGATTGCAAGAAATTTCTCCAAACCCATTTGGCTGTAAACTCTATCCTTTAAAAAAAATATTATAGGGTGTAATGCACCTTCAAAGTTGCATAGTACTTGAGTAGACTTTTATGTCTAAATATATTCATGCTTTTAAAAAGAATTATTGTTACTTCAATATTGATTTAGCATTTTACTAGCAATCCTAAATCCTTATATCTACAAACTAATGGTCTGTTTGGATTGAGAGAAAGAGAGGAGTAGGGTAGAGTAGATTAGAATTAACCCAAAATTAACTTATTTTTAGCCAATTCTATTTTACCTCCCTCCACTCCCCCTTCATCCCCCTAAATTCAAACGGACCCTAAGGGCTCTCTTTTTTCAAAACAAAATATGGCACAAAAATTATAGGAGCACCTTAATCTGGGCCCCTGTGCTGTGAATAAGTATAACCGCAGAGACAAAGTGTGCCACAAGAAAATTGTTTTGGTGAGTAAGGTATTTCTGGTTAACAAAAATTGACACATTAACTTCATATAATAACAACGCTTACTATCAAATATTATAGCAGCTGTTGTCTCATCACTATCTTAATAGCAATTTCATAACAATGTTTTCTTGCATGTCAGACTGAGACATTTTGCCAATTACCAATTATAGAAGATGTATTCCCAAGATGCTGCAACTGATTTCTTACAAATAGCACCATGCTTGGAAATGCATGACTTGTAATTAAATATAAAATGAGAGATTCATACATAACTCTCAACAAATATGTCAGAATCCACATGTAAAGCCACCCAACCACATGAGTAGGTAAACAAACTACATATACAAATTCGTAGTGCAATGTCTGTACAATTTTGAAGCAAATTGATCCACCCACTTTTTTCAGAAGTACTGTTTAGGATCAATGACCTTGCTGCCTAGAATCTCAAATTGATACCATGCTGTGAGCTGGATGGTCTTTATAAAACTGAGTACCATTAGACCACAAGGAGCAAGTAAATTCGAGCCTAGACTTGATCTGCCATGGTCACATAAGCAGGTCATCAAGAAATGGGGTGTTGAATGGTAGCTTGATGAGCCCAGAGGCCACTAAAATTAACAAAGTCCAAATTGGTATTACCCATTGAAACACAAACATGAGGACCTTTTTTCCTGCAAATAGCAAAAGTATTAAGGCCAATTGCAAGAACTTGTACGTGAATATATCAACTTTTTTGGATATAGATTTTTTTTTTCCTGAATCAATAGCAGATTTGTATTCTGATGAAATATTTGGGACATTCCTATTTAAATTGTTGCATTTTATATTCTTTGTTTAAGGTGATTTTCTGTGGTCTATTAGTTGTGTACTTAACTTGCACCTCAGCTAGTGGCCTTCAATGAATTTCAGATCATTACATTGCACAACAGAGCAGTCCGAAACAACACTTATCAAAGATTCAAACATCTTACAAATGTAGCTATATACAATGAGGATGACTGATTTAAGAAGTTCCCTTCCCCCTCCCCTTCAGCCAAAACTTAAAAACAAAAAAAAAAACAAAAAAAAAAAAAAAAAAAAAAACCTTAGTTCCTATTTTTTTGGGGTCAATTATGGATCTTTAACAGATTAGTCAAGATCGGCCAAAATTAAAATATGTTAAATTTTTTTTTTAAGTATGACTGATTGATATTTTCCTTTCCTTT
Source organism: Quercus lobata (assembly GCF_001633185.2). NCBI lineage: Eukaryota > Viridiplantae > Streptophyta > Magnoliopsida > Fagales > Fagaceae > Quercus > Quercus lobata. Next base: position 33,909,185 of record NC_044906.1, on the reverse strand, counting down.
CAAGGTACAAGGTTTGACCCATAGTGGAATTTTTTTAAAGTTAAAGTGTCTTTCCATCATTTGGGGAAAATTTTCATATATGCAACAGAAAGACCTTCCAAGAGACAAAAGCAGTAATAGGTAAATTGCAGTAATCATGTTCACCGGGTGTCATCAGCTACTACATACTTGCATTAAACTCTAGAATCTTCCTCAAAACCATAAGAAATATTTTATTGACTTCAGCAGCAGCCTAATAAATTATCTCTTAGTCTATTTAGTCTCTCTTCCACCAAAAAAAAAGTTTAATCCAAATCCATTAATAACAATAGGTAATTCTCCTCATGCATTAAAAACTAGAAATCCAAGGATACAAGTGATAATTTAGTGGTAATGGCACTCTTTATGATATCCCATGTTTGTGGTTCGAATGCCACTCGTGGCTTCCCCCTCCCTCCACTATCTACTTAAAAAAAAAAAAACACCTAAGAGAAAGCGACCCACTCAAAGTTTCAATGAACAAAATATACTCTCTTTATTACTATAAAGAGTAAAGACATGACACCAAATCCTCTTGTTTAGTTGTTCAACTAATCAATTTCACTCTAAGCCAGAATGCCACTGCTCAGCACCTCCTGCTTGCTAACTTCTTCTAAGAATTGAAGTACATGGTCACAACTGGAAAACCCAAATTATCCAATGATGCATATAGAATACTAGTATTAACACAGATGGTCCTTCAAACTCTGGCATCTTCCTCAAACCCTACGAACTATTTTGTATTATTGAATTCTGCAGCTCAATTAATTTTACTCTCGCTTCCACCAACCACAAGTATAAAATTAAAAATACCTTCACCTGCTCACAAAGACTAAAGGAACACTTTATTCTTTTATAACCTAATCGACTATCACAATAAGTAATCAATTACAAATAAAATAAACATCAGACATCCAAAGCATATAATGCTGTACAAAGATAGGAAGTCATGCAAACTTGATTGAGTCTATGATTTCCTAAGTGGCTAAACTACAATTTTGGTCCCTATACATTTAAATGTGTCAGACTGACAGTTTTGACTCTCGATTGTCATTAGAAGTAGGCTTGATTGAGGATAAAATTGACTTGAGAGTTGAGATTGAAAGTTGAGAGACAAAATTGACAAAATCATGTAAAGCAATGAAATTAAAATTTCCCTAATTTTTGGAGGACCCAAAGTGTAGTTTGGCCTTCAGCAATCCAAAAATATTGTTTACATTTTATGATAAACAAGAGCAACGAATTTTTTACTTCATAGTCTAATTGTGTTTTGGACAAGTGAGTTTAGCCCCAAAAAGACTCGAATTAGAGACCTCTGTTGATTGTGCTACACCTTGGAACTACTTGAGAATTTAGTTCATTTTAATACTTTAATTATAGAGAACCTAAATGGTCTTCATCAACAATGACTCCACAAATGGTGAACATACAAGCAAAACATGTTTGACTTCCCAACACTACTGTCTAAAACAAAAAATCACAAAGAACTGAATTTGAAAAATGATTACCAGAGTCTCTAAACCTGTTTTGGGTCCAAGTCTCTAGCGACTCTCCAGTCTCACGGAGCTTCTTCTCCACAGGGCTTTCAAACTTGTCACCAAAACTCATGGAAGCCAAGTCGAACTTAGACTTGTCTAACTCATCCAATTCCCTGAACAAAGTCACCTCAAAACAAACATTCAGAACCACAACAATGTCATTACCTATATATGAACATGATCAACACCAAAACTTTAAAAAGAAACTAAGAACAACATATAGGAAGAAATGGGACATACTTGGGATCAATGTCACGGTACCTTCCGGCGCTAATAGCACGTTCTATTTCTTCTATTGATGGTTGTTTTCGTTTTTGCTTCTGCTTCTTTGTTGTTGGTAGAGTTGTTTTGGGTTGTGGTATAGTTATGTGCATGGGAGTGGGAGGTCTAGTATTAGTGTGATTGGTTTGGATTAATGGAGGAGAGTGAGAGTGAGAGTCATTATTAGTGGGAAGAGAAGCAAGAGTTAGAGGTTTGGTTGTGGATAGGCAGGATAAGCAATACATGGTAGTGGTCTGAGTATCTGTGTGACTGTGTCTGATGCTACTGGATCATGTTGGTGTTGGATTCTTCCTCTTTTAACTGTCCAACATAAACTTGACTACCTAGCCAAATAAAATAAGCAGCTAACTAAAATGAAAAAGAGTATTAGTAACTACAAAATATTTTTCACAACAATTGAGTCGACAAGCTCTTATTGGTTTTTATATAAGACCAATACTGATATCATTTTTTTACTTACCAATAACAACTTACTACTTCTACATATGTGAATTGTTTTGTGAAATTTTTTTATTCCTAAACTTATTAAAAATGAAAATATCTTCCATCTTTATTTATTTATTTATTTAAAAACCAAAATTATCTAGAAATCAAAGTACAACAGATACAACACAACACAAGGTACGAGTGGTTAGAGAAGAGGGCAGAAGAAAATGCACAAATTGAAGCTAGCTACCACCTGGTCTAACTAGGTTGTCCCGGTTTCAAATCTTACTGTGAAAGATAGACCATAGAGCTCTAGAGGATATCAAACTGCAATTTCCATTGTGTAGCACATAACCCCAAGCGACCAATCAATCAGAACTAAGATGAAAAATAAAAGGCTGCCGGTTGAATCAATAAGGACCAATCAACCAGTCCCAAGAATTCAAGATAACGTTCAAACTCAAAACTCAAAAGGAGATCCGTGAGATATCATTTTTTTTTTTTTTTTTTGGAGAATTATCTGAATGCAAAACAAAGTGTGATTTGATTTCCTTATCTGACATGAAAAAGACGAATGATTTTTCTTCATAATAATGGAAAATGTCTGTCCCCGCCTTTATTTCCTTCTTGTGGACACCATCATTGGTTTTTTTGGACATTATCTTTACATAACCTGAACCTGTTGTGAGTAAAATTTGTGCAAGTGTGACTTCAAATAAAAAAAAAAAAAAAAAAGTTTATGTGATTCTACATTAAGTTTAGGGGTGGAAAGAAGATCTTCCTTCATCAAGTGATTTTTCATGGTTCATATTAAATATTACAGATGTGAAGTCTCTATATGTATTTACAAATCTAAAGGTGTATAGACTATTACATCCTTAAAAATATTAAATTATGTAACTGTTTTATATTATTATATCCATCCAGGAAATAAAATCTAAATCGTAAAATATCGTCTCCATTTCAATCACTGCAGGCAACATGATGATATTTTTCAGATAAACTATGTCAACTGGGAGAGGCAAACTCTATTATGAAGGATGGACTACATTCAAGTTAAAGGGGCTAAACAAGATATTTTATCATGTGTTGCACTAAATCATATCACTGTGATGTACATATAAACTTCCCAGTGTAGCAAAAAGGATGAACCTACAAAAATACTTTTTTTTTTTTTTTAAATTACATTTCTCGCTCCAATTATGGCATTTGCATATGGTCACATCAAGTTGGTAAAGTCCTTAACACATGAAGTGCTCGTGGCCACTGTGGTCTTTGCAATTGAACAATTCTCCTTAATGCCGGCACTGCTCCAGCAGCTATAATTGCCGAATGATTCTCACTGTCCATGCTTAGATTATACAGTATTCCCAAGCTTGCTTCAACAGCCCCCTCACTTCCATCTTCAATCAGCTTAACCAATGGAAATATTCCCCCTTCAGAAGCTATAGCTCGAGTTGAATCCACCATCCCTTCAGCAATTATTCTGTTGAGTTCCATCACAGCAGCTTCCTTTGCGTCCGGAGAGAAAGAGGTTTTCATCTTCTCTATAAGTCTTGGGATGGTCTCATAGAGAGTTACCTCCATGTTGATTGGATTCCCAGAATCAAGCTTACTATCAGAAAGAGAGCTGAGTTTAACTAGGGAAGCAGCAACCCAATCTTTGTAATGAAGAGGGACGTTTGATTTTAGGATTTCACGGAGCAGTTTAGTGAAGTGGGTGGAATTTATACTTTGAAAAAATTGCGGAGAGTCAAGCAGCTTTGTTAGCAACCGGGATGCTGTGGATATTGCAAGACCAGCTTCTTCAACTTCAAGGACATATTTTTCTGGCTGCTGGTCTTCTACATCGGAATCCACATCTGCCAAATAAAGATGAACACAAAAAAATAATCACTCATCTGAATTCAAGCATAGGTTTATTTTCGATTTAATGTATGCCACGATAAGCTTAAAATCCAACTTATGTTCGCTGCCAGCTTATATACAGCTACACCTGTATACTTTTATTTTACCCAACTTATTTTTAAAGTAAAATAAACCAAAGAAAATAAGTTATCCTAAATGGACACTTAGAATGAAAAAAGAACAAAAAAAATTTCTAGCTTAGAGAAAGCAATATTAATCTTCATTTTCCACACATTGTTGCCACTTGCAGTTTCTAATTTAAACAAGATGATTGTCTTAAAATCTATCAAAAGTAAGAGTATCACACTTACATATAATTGAATTGGCAAACACAAATGCAGGAATTTGTTAATATTTTCAACAGGAAATTAAAATGATCAAGATTCATCTAATGGGTACTGGGGCAATGACTCAAAGCAGGGCAATGCAATGTGGGGAACAATGAGAGATTTAAAATTTAAGTAATTCTGACTCGTAAGTACCCAAAAACTCCATGATTTCTGTGAGGATAATCTTACCAAATATATCATCAAATTAAAGGGATTTGAGAGCAGGTGAAGTGGCCACCAGAGTGGGTATACCTTTGAGCAGAACTCAGACTAATATATATATACATATTTTATAAGAACTCAGACTTATATTGGTAGGACTTCAATAGAGAATCAGGTCACATAATATTCAGAAAGATTTCCTACACACAAGATTTTATTGAACACATTGCGAAGAGATGGCAAATTTCTTAGTTTGGTGGTAAGTTACAAGCACCAAGGACTGGACTCCATGAGTTCAACTCCTATCATATGAAAGCAAAAATACAAATTAAAGAACCTAATAGCCAAGAATATTAGGACAAAATGAAGAATATCCTACAGAAAAACTATAGACACTTGATGCCTAACTTGTTCATTAATGATTACTGCATATATTATTATGTGAGTCTCAATAAATTTATCTGAGAATTCAGACTTCAGAAGATTGTAAGGAAATGCCTTCACAATTAATGGACATATACAAGTGATAACTGTTGAATATTAACGGCCTACGACCATGGAGTAAACTTTTAAGGGCTACCTCTTTATTATAAGAGTGAAGTACAACTGGTAATTTAACAATAACCATAAAGCTTGATTTTACAGGAACCAAGAGAAACTGAGAAGAGAGTTTGAACTTTATAAAAGTCAGGTTCATGACAAACAAAAGAGAAGGCAATTTTAGGGCCTAAATCACAATGGTGACCAATCTTGTTCAGATTTTATTTATTTATTTTTTGGATGGGTATCTTGTTCAGATGATGAATGGACAATCCGATCAACAAAAGAAACCAACATAGGTAATTAATTTTCATCTCTCATTTCATTCCTCATATTCTACTTGTCTCAGCACCCAAATGCAGGCAGCAGGTTGTTGAAAATACAATGAGGATGCTGATGACAACGATGATTATAATTAGAACTGTATATAACAACAATAAGAACAACATGAAAATTAAAATAAATAAATAAAATCTTTAAAAAAAATATAAATTAGGTCATAAAGTTGGACAAGATAAAATAAAGCCAGACTTTTTCAAGCAATTTAGGTCTTAAAAGTCAAGAAAATTGTTTTCCATACCATTCAAAACTTTTTGTTGGAAAACAGCAGCCAAACCCGATTCAATATCTACTGAAATGATTGAGTCCATGCTTGGGTCATTAATTGTCACAAACTCAAGAACGGAACTTGCTTTTCTTTGTAAATTTGGGGATGAGTTCTTTAGAATATCAACAAGGCGAGCAATGAAAGCAGTGTCTAGCACATCCTCCCTATAATTGGTTTCCAAGTTAAGAAAAGCAGGTCAATAGAACTTCTTTGTGAAGACTGCAGAATTATATCTGAAAGTACTCAATCAGATCAATATAATATAGGGGAACAACATTAAAATTGCTTTAATGCAGGCACACAAAACAAAACTAAAAAAAAAAAGAGAAGAGTTTCGCTGAAAGTAGGCATACGTCCAGCATCTCTGGATTCAATAAATTCAATGAAAGCAATGGATTGAAACCATACCAATAATGCCTAGCAATCCACAGCTTTGGCCTAGGCTCCTTCAAAAAAAGAATGGGACAAAACTTTAGATTTACCCTAGATCAGTAAGTTTCTTATTTGAACCAGTCAGCACGCTCAAAACAGATATGTTCCTAGCAGAATCGATTTTATTGGTCCAGCCTTGTTATAAGCAGATAAGTCCAGGTTTGCCCAATGGCACTGAATCATGGTTTAATTTAAATATTACCATTGAACCTATTTGATATTGTGAAATCAAAACTATATTTGCAACTGCTTTAATAAATAGGTCAATGAGTTCACTAAATGACAAAGGATGTTACATTTGTGTTGGGAAGAAAACGACCCAGACATGGCAGCTCCAATAAAACAGAATATCGATAACATACACCCAAAAAATGAGAGAGATTATGAAGATATGGCAAGGGTTATCATTCCCTTCCAACAGCTTGTAGTTTCAGCCTCTACAAGGAAGAGAGCTAAATCTATTAAAAGATTTACGCATTGCATCAAGCACATCACAAGGTTGTATGTCTAGAAGACCATAATATTTTACATAAAACAGGCATGCTCTGTTTGTTTGCCTAGGTGATGGAGGACAAGAAAATCAAACTTGAATTTTACAATGGTTTGGGGTTGGGAAGATAATGCAGGACAATCAAAACAAAATTAAGCAATAGGAAAATAAAGGGATAGGAACCTAGGAGTCAGCACCTAGGCTTGCTTGGAGTTGGCACCAAACAAGAAAAACCACTGGGACTCAATTCCTAGGGTTGGCTAGAGTCGACACTAGAGAAAAGAAACCGAAAGGCAACTTTTCATTCATCTCTAAATCTTATCCAAAAGGGGTACAATAGTTTTCTTATATAAGAAACTAAACCCTAATTCTAATTGGTGTAGAAGACCCTAATTGCCTTATGACAAAAATAACCTTGCTTCCAAATATTAAAATACTAATAGCCTAATAAACTATTAGGACATAAAACATAAAAATACAATTGACTTGCAAAAATAAATAATTCTAAATTAAAATAAAAATTCTCCTTGTGTCTCTAGCAACAAAAGATTCTATATTAAATCCAAGTTTCCTTTTTCTGTTCCTAAAATATCATTGCAACCTAAACTTAAGCATCTAGCTGAAGTGTTTACTTTTTAGACCGTCACACAAATAATGAACTTTTTTTTCACAAAATTTTTTTTTTCCATAAAGAGGATGTAATGAAGATGAAATCTTTGTGGAGAAATCCTTGTCAAATATACAAGCAATCTTTCATTTTGCTTGCTTTTCCCAATAGAACTATAAAAGCAGTCAATATTGAACCAGATTTTTATGAGATAAGATATGAAATTGAGAGGTCAACATACGCATTCTGCTCACCTTACTCTATTTGTTTGGGAATCACCCAACTTTGAATTCCTCTCATGAACACAAAAAACTAAGATATGGACTAGGTATATAGAAACAGAAAAAATAAAACTTTATGAAAAGGAGAAGTAAATAAATGATAATAATGAAAAGGCAGTTCTAAAATTAATAAACAAAATAAAATTAGAAGGGGAGTTTCTTTTTTGAAAGAGGGGTTGGGGGGGGAAGAGAGGAAAAGACCTGGCATTCACATTTGATATGGGTTTGTCAGACATATTTCCAGTTAAGACTGCAGAATCTTCAGGGTTTTTTGTTGCGTCTGATAACTTTTTTGATCCATTAACTGATCCATCATAAAACTGGAATGCATCAACATACTCAGTAAGACAAAAAAAAAAAAAAAAAAAACATTATGAGTTTTTCACACATGGTGCAACAACCTAATGACTAACCTTAGATTTCATCTCTTTACTAGGATCTAATATCCGAGCAAGTAGATTCAAGCTCTGCATTGCAGCAAGGGTTCATTATACTCAGGATTGTTTCTTATAATGGGAAATGAGGGATAAAGATAAATAAAATAATAATAAAACACCTTTTCAATCAGGCTTTCAGAGGTCTGCAAGTGCTTTAGAGTATTGACCAAAGGATCAATGATGCCTTCAGCTTCAATTATCTGGCAAACATGATTGCTGCATCAAGAAAAATAAGAGTAATGTGAATTATACAATGTAAGGGATGCTTAATGCATAAAAGCCATCCAACAGACCTAATGTCTAAAGAATAAGAAGAAAGATGTAACAGTGAAGTTAGAACTATGTGACATGAAAACTAACATGAGTACCACTGCCTAATAAATGACAAGCTCTTCAACGTGCAAACCCAGAACAAAATAGAGTGAAATATGTGTCAATCCCCAGAGGCATGAGCTTTAAAATTCCATACGAAGAAAAGATAGCAAAAAAACAGACAGTATATGAAACAAGGCAAATATGGCTAGTAAAGGTTTTGTGTAGACACATACATATATACATATCTACATAAATTTATATAAAACAATAATAGAGTGACTACATTTTATGCTAGCCAACAATTTGCTGCAACCCTCCTTTTTCTGGGTTTGGGGCCAACTATGAACAATATATATATATAACAAATAAAAAGCATCAATAAGAGGGGCTAGAGGAACAAAATATTTTGGTACCTGTGTACCATTTTGGAATTACCACTATAAAACATATATTTGTATATTTATGAACTTAAAATATGTATATTTATTTATAAATTCATGAGCTTATATATTTGGTTAGAGCCTGCTAATTTGGTAAGAGCCAATAAAAATATAAGTCCATGTCCATCCTAATATGTTGCCCAGGTTTACATTTTTTTCCTCATAGAAGTAATCAACAACCTAATCAACCTTGGCCCAAAATGCAAGTCCATGTATGTGTGTGTGTGTGTGTGTGTGTGTGTGTGTGTGTTACCAAAGATTCATATGGGGTAGGTTCACTTGTTCTGCTAGGCAGACAAACCAAGAAACATAAAAAGTGTTTGTGCAGTCAAAACAGAAACACAAAGAAAGTGGTTAGCAAAGAAACCAAGAAGAAGTGGGCAACATGGGGCTGTGGACGATGTGGAAGAAGAAAAAGTGGAAGTGAATGATCTTAGGGTTGGGGCTTTGCCAATGACTTATCTTGGTATGCCGCTGGGGGCGTCCCATAAGTCCCCCTCTATTTGGAACCCTATTTTGGAAAAAGTCAATCAAAAGCTTGCTGGGTGGAAGAAGTTGTATTTGTCGATAGGAGGTAGGTTGACATTGCTTAAAAGCACACTATCCAGCCTTCCCACATATTTTTTTATCTCTATTCACCATCCCTACACATGTGGCAAACAAAATTGAGAAGCTCCAAAGGGATTTCCTGTGGGGAGACCCTAAGACTCATTTATTGGGATGGGATAAGGCGTGTTTGCCTATTGCTTATGGTGGCCTGGGTATTAGAAAATTAACCACCTTCAATAAAGCCTTGCTAGGAAAGTGGCTCTGGCGTTTTGGGATCGAGGAGAATAGGCTTTGGAGGAGGGTGGTAGCTTTGAAATTTGGGGAAGATTGGGGGGGGGGAGGGGGGTGGACCTCTAAGTTGGGAAGGGGTGCTCATGGTTGTGGTTTGTGGAGAAGTATCAGGAAAGGCTGGCAAATTTTCAACAAAAATGTCCAGTATAAGGTTGGGATGGGGGATAGAGTGAAATTTTGGACAGATAGGTGGTGTGGAGATCTTTCTCTCCAACTGGCTTTTCCAGTCTTGTACAATTTTGCTGCAAACAGAGAGGCTTCTATAGAATCATCTTTGATATGTCAAGGAGCAGGGGATGGGAGAACTTTGGATGTTCGTTTCAATCGAGGTCCTAATGATTGGGAGGCAGATGTGGTGGTTGATTTCCTTCGGCTCTTGGCAGCCAATTTACCTTCAGGGACTGATGGTGATCGGTTGAGATGGAAGTTGACAAAAAATGGGGATTTTACTATCCGCTCTTTTTATCATAAGTTACATGGCTCTTCTTCCGCTGTTTTTCCATGGAAAGGTATTTGGAAGGTTAAGGCTCCCCGATGTGTCTCTTTCTTTGTTTGGACAGCCGCATGGGATAGGATCCTCACGGGTGATAACTTGCGGCTTAGAGGCTTTGATTTTGTTGACTGGTGCATTATGTGTTGTTGTTGTGGTGAGACAGTGGATCATTTGTTGTTACATTGTGGAAAGGCTTATCGGCTATGGTGTTTTGTTTTTCAGCTTTTTGGGATTTCTTGGGTCCTCTCATGTACGGTGTCAGATTTTCTTTTTAGTTGGTGGAATTGGTTGGGAAAGCATTCATCTTACATTTGGAACTTAGTTCCGTTGTGTTTGATGTGGTGTATTTGGAAGGAACGCAATCGGCGGACGTTTGAGGATTTGGATAGATCTGAGGACCAAATGCTTGCTCTCTTTTCTAGTTCCCTGTTTGACTGGGTTAGGGCTTGGGGACTCACATCTAGTGACTCTTTTCCTCTTTTCCTTAGCTCTCTTTCTTTGTAATTAATGTTTTTTGTTTTTGTTCTCTGCTTTTCTTTTTTGTACTTTTGTTATGCTGGTGCTATCTGGCATCTAGTAGTTTTTTGAATATATTTTTTCTTACCTATCAAAAAAAAAAAAAAAAATGATCTTGTCCTACTGGAAATGCTATTTTGGCTAGCTTAGCATCTGCATACATTGGTGTCTGGTTTTAACAAATTTATAAAAACAACCTTTTATTGTACTGGCCTAAAATAGAATTACCAACTCAGATAGCCAAAACGAGTTGAAGTGCATACCGATACCTTTCCAAGAGGATATTATAACAGTTTGGTATGGTAAAATATTTTTCAGCTGTATTGGTGAGTATGGTACAAGGAGAAATTGTATCAATTATAGGGTAAATAAGCAAGTAGTAAAAAATGACAAGTTAATCAAAGAAGTGGCAAAGGTATGATTTTAGATATAATTGAATGGCAGAGAAGAATACATAGGACCAACCCCAATTACAGTTAAAGATCCATAACTAACCCCAAATTTTTGGGAGTAAAGCTTTGTTGTTGTTATATAGGGTAAATTAACAAATTGGGGAAGCAATTTCGAACATAGGCTAGCTTCTTCTAGGCCTTCAACTCCTCTCTCTCACTCTCCCCTGTCATGTAGCAGAGATCTCCCCTGTCCGCCCATGCGAAAGACGAAATCATTTACTTATAAATCTCCATGTCACTCACATAGACCCCAAAAAAAAAAATCCCTGCACTAATGAGAACTTATTTATTCACTAGTCCAAGGAAAGAACCTTGTCAAGTAAGCATGGGAGACCAAGCATTTGACTGTGAAACACTCAAGCACCACTGTTCCGGATAAAAGAGTATTGTCAGCTTAGAGTGGAAGGCAAAGGCAAAGTGACAAAGCCATTAACTGAGAAATTGTAAAAGATTTTTTCCATCCCATCTGCTCTTTTTTTTTTTTTTTTTTTTAATACGAATTTTCATTTAAAGCCAGAGAGGTTAGCTAGGATCACTATTGCTGTAAATACATCAAGATAATTAAAACCCAAAGAATGATAAATTACCTGATAGACAACCTTTCCAAAGCTTGAGTAGCAGACAATCTGACAGAATCATTGTTATGGCCTAAAAGCCGAACTAAATGCTTGATTGCTCCAGCTTCCTTGAATGCAACTCGAATATGTTCATTGATAGACGCATCAGCAATTGACTCTGCAGCTCTTGATATGGCAGATTCATCTTCAAGCTCAAGAATCAAAACCAATCGAGCCACCCCATCCACCCATGGTAAGAGTGTAAGTCGATGCTCACTCAAGCATCCAGATTGAGATTTCTCTCCATTCTCTATTTCTATAGCCCCAATACGAGCAAGAAATTGTTGGTGTGACCGTGCAACTACTGCTTTCATCTTGGTCTCCTCTATGTTTACATTCTTGTCATCAATATTTAATCCAAGGAGTACTTCGGAGGCACCATATTTAGAAGGACCTTTTGAAGTTTGTTTAATCTCTGTACCATCTGGTAAACTAGGCCAGGAATACAAACCTGGTTTGAAGGACTTGTATGCAGATGCACCAATCATAGGGACAGGAATCAGGCCTTCCTCTATGACAAGAATTCTGTAATATTCATCCTTAGCAAGCTCCAACAATGCATTTCTTGCTTCCTTTCTAAGGACTTTAGCTCCTTCCAAATCAGCTGTTAGGGCCTTTGCCTGCATTTATAATCCAACTTTATAGAATGCCAAAGAATTTTTTTTTTTTTTTTTTAAAAGTCATGTAAATAGAGGCAACTCAGAACATGTTTTTATAAACATCCTCTTACGCTTAAGAAAAAAAAATTTCAATTAATTCATTTGAATATTACTGCATTCCATACAGCTTGACAATGTCAAAAGAGCAAAATTTTCAGCTATTTGATCTAATAATGGACATGAATTCTTTCTATCAATAGAGGAAATGTTAAGGAAGCCTCACCAGTTTTTGTATAACACCTGCTTCAACCATGATGCTGTGGTTAATTTGGCTCAATGCCAAATTTGCCAAAACCCCTCCTGCTGCTTCCTTCAATTTTATGTCATCATCATCGAGGGACTTAATAAGTAAAGGCAATATGTCACTGTTTGCAATTTTCACTCGAAGCTTCTCATCCACTGACAAGTTCCACAAAGTACACATACTTTGCTCCTTTACCTGCAAAAATGATTTCAGGATATCTCCGTTCTTTTTTACCAAGAAATGTGTTGACAGGATGACAGATATTCCAGAGTATTTTTGAGTTGAGGCTTTGAGGCTAACACATATAAACCTCCTGTGTTGTCTCCTCTTCCTCTGAATATCTTGTATATCCCAAAAAATATATATAATTATCTATTAATTATAATTTTTTATTTTTATAGATAATTATATATATATATATATATATATATAAAGACACACAGATTCTAATGGTGATCCTCTATACCTCAGGAGTCAAGGAAGGTTGGCTCAGCAAGCCAGTTATCTCTTCAATTGCTCCACTTTCTGCTACTAATTCCCTGTATAAATTGACTGAAGAAATTGATCGTAAAAGGCCTGCAGCTGCTTCACAAGAGGAACTAGACTTTGACCTAAGAAGGTTTACAGTGAGGTTTATGCAACCAGGAAACTGCATGATAGCATCAATACACTTCTTTCCTCCAAGTGAGTATTTCCAGAGAGCTACTATTGCTTGTTCTCTGTCAAGGTCATCATGGTCTAGCCCAAGCATTCGAACAAACAAGGCTACATAACCATCACCAAAACTAGGAGAAGGTTTCTCAATTTCTTCAATATCCTGGAAGTAAAGTAAGAAGATGCCTGGTCATGTAGCTTAAGCAAGTGAACATTTGTCACTCTGAAGGAAAAATTTAAAAGCAGTAGACAACACAGTCAGAGACGATCCTAACACCATGCCTCCCCTACCCTAACATCCCCAAAATTTATTTATATGTATAACGTATAGTTTTATATAAATATTTAAAGTTTGACTCCTAAAAAGTACATTTGGTCCCCAAAAATTCAGTTGATCCAAAGAGGCCAAAAGAAAAGAAATGACCAGTTTTTCCATGACGCATGGCCTTCCTCTAAAAATAGTATAATTTTTAATATATATATTATACATTCTTGGGGTTTTATTTAGCTAAAATCCTTTAGAAAAAATAAATGTAATCCTAACAAGATGAAAATTAAGGGCATACCGAGTAATAAGAGGCTAACGGCCTTCAAGCAAGGTTACTCTTTTAAATTTTAGTTTCATTCCTGAACATAGTTATATATAAGTAACAAGATATCTAGTTTTCTTTTCTTTTTTTTGATAAGTGACAAGATATCTTGGTTTTACTAGCTAGAGGTGAGTCCAAAGGGCTTTTCTTTAGCAAGGTTCCCTATGTTATTAAGAAAAAAAAAAAAAAAAAAAAAAGAAGAAGATATCTTGGTGTCTAATCAAGCAAACAATGTTAAGAGAAAAAAGTTCCCCAAACATTTTTTTTTTTTTAAAGTTACATGTACACCCAATGGGTCTTGAACTTACAACCTCCCCACTCTACCCCATTTTTATGCAGGGGAAAGTACCATTTCAGTTGTTTATTGGCAAGAACATAATTTGATTTATAGGAGAAAAACATAATCACGTACTTTCAAACTTTTAGTTTGTTAAACCAAGTGTCTAAAGAATGTGGATATGGGGTAGGCATTGATATAAGAGTCCATATCAATAGTATGAGACCTCAGTCTTTGGAAACACACAAAGCTAGCATTAAATAAATCTAGCTTGATTGTGATTAGCATAAATTCAAAATTCACCAAGTCCAAGAAAATTGAAAGAGTCCATCCTGATTCACAATGTGCTCAATATGAGTACTTTGTGCATATGGTTGCATTTTATTAAATTGTATTTTTTAATTTTTTCTTTTCCAAAAAACTAATTTCAAGCATGAGGATTAAATTTTCAAAAAGTTTTTCTTATGTGTCCAATCTTCTAATGGTCAATTTGGGATGAGGGCACGTATTTGTCAAAATTCTACAATCTACCAAAAGGATTGTTGTTTTTCAAAAAACAAATTTGGTAATCTAAAATCCATAGGAACTTCATACAAACTTTCATCTGCCATAGGAAGCAACATGAAACCCAATTCTCCAATCAATTTTCCTAAAATTAACACCATTTTCAGTGCCTTTTTTGTTTCAATTTAGAAGAACCAAACCCCACCACCCAAAAATAAATAAAGAATTGCCAAATTTCATTTGTCTACTCCATGTACAAAATCCACGGTAACCCATAACATGATTTTAAAAGAAAAGCATTACACAAATAAATCCAAATTCCTTAACAACAGTAACTTAAACAACAGCTAAGCAACACCAAAACTGGAAAAGAAACACTTGACCAACAAAAATTGTCAATGGCAAATTCGAACACACCCACATACAAAAACAACATGCAAATATGAAATAGCATGAAAACCCAGATTAAAAAAAGAAAAAGAAAAAAAGAAAGAAGCTTGAGCTTAGATGAACATACAGGAGATTTAGAGTGTTGTGGAGTAGCATCAACAGCACCACCACCACCATCATCACTGCTGACCCTTGTGATGACTGAACGATTAGAGCAAGAAATGAGGTTGAGGCAATGATATTGATGGTGTTTGGTTGCATAGGAAAAGATTAGTGTTGGTGTTGGGTTGCTTAGTTTGGTTTTTGTTCTGGTTCTAACTGGAATAACTTCCAGATAGGTGTTGAAGTTGGGAAGTGAGTGTTGGGCATTGGGGGACTTCAACGGGAAGAAGGGTGTGGGAGTTGCTGCCGAGGCCAACATTTTGGCCTTCAACGATGGTAGAAACAAGAGATTGGCCTCTTGGGGTTTTAGATTTTAGAACAACTATTTTTTTTTTTCTTCGGTTTTTGGTTTGGGTTTTTCACTAAGGGGTAATGGCCACAGAAAGTAGTTTTTTTTTTTTTTTTTGGGGGGGGGGGGGGGGGTGGGTATCAATGTCATCACCCATCATAGTACAGAAAGTAGATTTGGGACCTTTTCTTTTCTTTTTTTTCCCTAATACTTTTTTTTTTTGTGCACGCATTTATTTTCAATGTAATCCTTTTGGACATGGAAGGACTATAATGAGATGGAAAAAAAAAAATGAAACTATTAAGATGAAAATATGTGGGAGTTGGGAAATGTAATTTGTAATTTAACTCTCTTTTTTTGGCCTTGTAATTTTTTTTTTTTAATAAGACAAAAATGTCATTGATTTAAATTAGAAAAAAATTAGAACACGTTATAAAAAACAAAAACTCTATTCAATTCAAGTAACAGAGGGCTTAACACCCTAAGCATATGTTTTGCTAATAAAGGCGTCAATTGATCCCTAGACTCATTTGAATGTGATAGAGACGATATACCCTAAACTACTAAAGTAATAAAAGAAGGTGATGAAGAGTAAGAATAACTTTTTGGCCTTGTGATTAAAGCAACTAAAAGAAATGTGACATTTTAGCCTTGTGATTAAATTAACTATAAGAGATGTGATACAGTGATAGTAATCAAAATGGGTAGGTGGATCTATGGATGATTTATAAATCTTTTTGGGTAAATTACATTTTATCCTTATGATTTGGCTATATCATAATTTAGTTTGACCACAACATTCTTACCCTTGTGGTGACTATTCGTAAAATTTGTTTCATTTAACGCTCTGTTTGTATCGACGTAAAAAATTTTCAAATGTAAAATATTTTACATGTAAAAAATTTTACGTGTAAACATTTTTAGGAAAAAATTTTCAAGGGTTTGGATTGATCTCAATACTAGAAAATGCAAATACAAACCAACAACTACAAACTCAATCACCACAATCACCACTAGCCACCTAAATCACAAATCAGAGAGAAGAAATCAATAAAAGCCAACCAGCCATCACAGCCCGCCCAACCACCACTACCCACAAACCCACCTAGCCACCCACCGCAACCCTTAAGCCATCCCAGAAACCCAGATCGTGAAGGAACAAAAAACCCACTCACTCTTAGCGATTCCAAATCAGAGATCTTAACAGTGGCGTTTGTAGCTTTAAAAACTAGATCCAACCAACGAGCAATGGAGTAGTGGTGATAAGGCTCACCTCGGGCCTCTCACGGCGACTTCTCCAAAACAAACCGAAATCTGATGGTGGTGCCACCAGAATGGAGGTGAAGGGCAGCGAAGGGTGCTGGTGGAGTGGAGGCAGAGAGTGGCCGGTAGGTGTTGTTACTGGTTTGGGCTAGTGTGAGAGAGGATGAGTAAAGTATGAGAAAGGGAGAGAGAGTCAGGTGTGAGGCTGTGAGATTTTTGTAAAATATTTTATACTTGCTTTTTGGTAAAATATTTTACAAGTTTTTACCCACAAAGTTTTAGTCAAAGGAAAATATTTTACTACTTTGACTATATTTTACATACAATCAAACGCTTGAAAATAGGAAAATATTTTACGGAAAATATTTTACATCAAAACAAACAGAGCGTAAAATATATTTTTTTTGGTCCCCTGGTAGCTTATGAACTTTTAAAACAACAAATAGGCGTTATTACATTTTTAGCCCTTATGTTTTGGGAGTATTTTTAATTTGGTTTTCGAGTTTTTAAAGCTTCATTTTTGTCCTCAAATTATAAAATTTGCTATTACTTTGGCCCTCAATTGAGGCAATGGCATGGCTGTGACCAAAATGACAAAAAATTCATAAATCTAAGGACCAAAAATAAAATTATAAAAAATTGATGACCAAATTAAAAACATGACCAAAATATAGGGACAAAAAAAAAAAAGTAATCTCCTAAAAAAAAAAAAAATCCAACTTCCTCTTGTTACCCTTAACAATGTGAGACAAAACGAACCCTTTAAAGGAGAACACGTAAGTTCGGATGAATTATGGCAAGATAGGCCAAAGAAAGGTAACAAGTCTTGCCTCTGCTAAGGCCATAATGATGTCTACGAAAAGTCTTAGATGAATTAGTTGCCACGTGGCATTTTCTAAATATTTTGAGGTAGTTGCCACATCTGCTTGCTCTATCTCTCTCTCTTTGAGAAAATCCATGCATCCAATGCCATGAATTATACACAAAAGGATAAGGAAACACAATCACTCTCACACAACGTAGAGCTCTAAAATGAGCTTCCAAATTCCCAAAGCTCTGCCTCTGCCTCCTCTCTCCCACTCTGCCTGCAAAATTCCCTCTCTCTTCATTACTTCTAGACTCAAACCATCCCATAATGCCAAGCCCAAAAAGGTGCACTTTCTTTGCTACTATTTGTAATCATTTTTTTCCTATCATGTTGAATTTTTATTCAGTGATTCTGTATATATATATGTATGGATTTCACAGCCCCTTATGTTCAATATCAGACTCTTGCATGTATCACCCAGAAGCCACTTCACGAGTTCTTTCTAAAGAAATCAACTTTAGCAATTCAAGTTGGAGCAATTTTGGCCACTGTAAGACACCAATTAATCCTTACACGTTTTACATTTTTTTTCTTGAGCTGAAATATTAATGATAAATTAATAATCATCATGACAGGTTGATCAGCCAGCTTTGGCTGTAACTGGAGTGAACTACGTGGAAGATCCTATTACAGTTTTGATACAATTAGGAATTGTGGCCTTCTTTTACTTCCTTATCATACCTGTAAGTAAATGTTAACATTTTATATCATCCTTACCCCAATCATTTTGTATTTGACCATGGAGATTTATAATATTGTTATTATATTTTGGTGAATTGCAGCCGATCATCATGAATTGGCTTAGGATAAGATGGTACAAAAGAAATCTATTGGAGATGTATTTTCAGTTTATGTTTGTCTTCATATTCTTTCCAGGGTAAGACGTTCTTTTTCACAAGATTTCTGGTACAATATTAATCCATGATGATTATCCCAAATTTTAGTGCTAGGCCATGTTCACTTGTTGCACCTAACTTTCATTGCACTGAAAACGTAGATTATTAAAGCATTCAATTCAATTGGCACTCTATACCTTGTTAGATACATAAAATGTGAAGTAGACACTTTCTATTTCATAGGAGTTGGATAGGAACCTGTTTCCCCCAACAAACCAATGTAGAAGTGCTTTATTAATGTCATGTAATAACCCTGCAAATTAAGAATTCCTAACTGTATCGCACAGTGAAATTGTAGTATCAAATTTGCTCTATTAGTCTTGCATCTCACCTGAATCAATAACTAGATTAATATGTATTTTCATATGTTTCATTAATTCAGTACTTTTTTTCCTCCCTGTTGTGCAGCATACTCCTTTGGGCACCCTTTTTGAACTTCAGAAAATTCCCACGGGATCCATCTATGAAGTATCCTTGGTCTACACCACAGGATCCTTCAAAAATCAAAAATGACTACTTGAAGTACCCATTTGCCAAACCTGAGGACTATACAGTAGATTGAAGAAGCATTGCTTGCTTCTAACATATAACAAATCAGTAGGTGGAATTGTTGGAACTTTCTCTAATAGTGAGGAGTTGTTTTGTGTGATCCACACAATGGAGATAGATGCAATTGAAAGTGCAATGTTTTTAATGTAGAAAAAGTTATAAACTTATAATCCATGGCCCAAGATTCCAAGCAGCCTTCTATGTGAAATATAGATTTTTGCAATTGCCATGATTGTGTTGAATGAAATTTAGTTGCAGAGAGGACACATGAGATACAAATTTTAGCGCTAATCCAAATCATTTTCATAACCTAGGATGAAAGGTTCTCCATATTGCGATTTTGATAACAATGGCGATTAGCCCACAGCCACAGTTGTCTTTTGTGGTTACTACTTTGGGGTTTTAAATTTTAAATAAAGGGTTTGGACTACTGATTTTTGAGCTTTGGACTTTATGGTATGATTTTTAAGGTTGTGCTTTGAGGTTTTATAGTTGGTATTTTGGGTTCAAAGTAAAACGATTGGGGTTTTCAGGGTTGATTTTTTAGCTTTGGCTAGTGAGGAATGAGCTGTGGGGCGCCATTTGTGGTCGGGTTTATGATCAAAACTAGAGTTATTAGTTTTCAGGTGTGAGCTTTGGACAGATTAAGTCCCCATTTATTGCGCAGAAAATGGTAGCCCAACCGGCCAACCCTATATTTGGATTAGAGGAGAAGGCAATATTTGCCTACCACCCATTCTCATAGTTGGATTAGAGGAGATGATTCATCCAAAAATAAATAAAGAGGATTAGAGGAGATGCTAGTATATCCATTCTCGTAGAGTCTTCTCTCCCTCTATTCCAAGCATACCTAATGTTACAAAACCATCTCAACTACAGTCCCATACAAGAAAAAAAATGTTTTCCTTTATCTTCTTTTGGCAATCTAGACCAGAAAAGAATGGAGAATCATGATGGTGCAAAACTTCCTCAAAATGCACCATTAAATGATTCAACTCATGTAAGCCCCATTTTAACAGGTTGGTGTCTTGCTATGAATATGTACGTCAGGGAAATATATTTCTTCAACATAAAAAATTCAGTTATAAAATTATATGTAAGCATTAACAGTAAACAGTATTTGCTTTCCATCAACTTTCTCCCCTCACAAGGGATCTAAGCAAGGATGGGCTCTACAGTACCTTCTATGTAAAGCAAATGCCTCTGCTGCATTTCCCTTTTTTTTTTTGGCTCACAGCATTTCATATAATTAACAAGATCTTCGGAAAAAGCCAGGTACATATTACCACAACCAATGCAGATAAATATGAAGATTTAACATTAAACTTAAACAACAGAAAAGGAAAGAACAATATGTAATCAAAATTTCATCTGAATTTAAACATAATTATCTAAAAATACATGTGTATCTATCTCTTTAAATTTTGGTGGTACTCTCAAATCTCAATGTTAGAGGTAAATAACTTAAAAAGGTTCTAAAGAATTTTTTTTTTTTTTTTTTTTTTTAAAAAAAAAAAAAAAGAAAAAGGAAGAAAATCAAATCCATCCTAATGGCCCGGACCAAATCAGACCATCAAGCAGTATTGCCCAGGCCCTTCAACTACTTCTAGTTCAGTATTAAATTGGGACTTGGGAACTATTCATTCTCAGCCACTTTATTACAGGGCAAATTGGATTACTTTGCCCTTGCCGAATATCAAAAAAACAAGGTACCGCGTATCATAAGAACAAATGGATGGTTTTCACCACTGGTTGGTATGGCATATAATCTTGCTCAGAAAGATTGTAGAGAACTGAAAACTACAGAGAGTTTCTTCCAATCCAGAGTCTCCATGTTTGGGGACATGTAAGCAGCACCCATAGCCAAGGCAATGACAACAAAGGCCACACTTTTAACACACCCATAGCCACGTGATGCCTTTCCCAATATTGCCTTACAATACTTGTCTGCATCCTTGAAGCGTGCAAGGTGAGCAGCATCTGCCCCACTAGCCAATGCTTTCTCATTCTAAAGCAATCAAAAAGTATAAATGAGCCTATTTATGTTTTACTTCAAAATAATTACACAGATAATCTAATGCTTCAGTAGGATAATTAAATAACAGAAGCAGCAGCAACAATAATAATAGAAGATTACCTTGTTCCTAAAGTTCTTAAGAGTTTCCCGCAGAGGGTCAAGAGGAGACAGTTTCACAGAATGCTCTTTCCAGTCCTCAGAAAGTTTTCTCAAAACAGCAACACTTGCTTCTAGATTGTCCTCATAAACCATGTCCTATTTAAATGCAATGTAAAATTACTAAATTAGAAGACTAGTTAATCTACAATTTCAAATTCCGAAACAATAGATAAGAATAAGATTCCATCTTCTTAAAAAACACGAATTTATGATATTTAGATGGAGTAGCTCACCCACTGCCTGAAACAATCAGCATGTTGGGTCAAGCACCAAATGAAAACACCAGTTGCTTCTTTGGATAATTCAGGAATGCCTGTGACAAACAGCCAACTATAAGCCCATCTTTAAAACCTACCATTTTCCCCTATTAATACAAGTATCAAAGAAACTAATGAAAAGGCAGTCATCTCTAGTTTACATACTTTCTCCTGCTGCTTTGACAGCAAAACTCAGAATCTGCTGTGGGACTTGTTTCATTGTTTTGCTTCCAGGGGTGCCGGCAAGAGCCACCTCTTTTAAGGTGGGATATATGGCCTCAAACCTTTCAGTAGCCTACATGAAACACATATTCAAATGAATGTTGAACAATTAATCTACAATACATCTATCCTCAGATACTGCAATTTCCCCAAGAGTACCCACCTTTACTCTAGCTGAAGATGCAGGGAAGGTAACTCGCATAAGTATCTCAAACGCAGAAGGTGGCATCAACCTCTCACCCTTCCTAACCGCACCATTTACAAGAATATGGCGAGCTTTTGGGGCAGACATAATTCTGATACCAAATAAACAAAGATTATTAAAAAACACAAAGCAGGAACGATTAAAAAAATACACACGCCTGCACACACATATACACAATTACAAAACTGTTCATGCTTTCATACCTCTCCACCAGCTGCAAAACCAGGTCCCTTGACTGAGGATTACTGCTTTTGCCAGTGACCACAGGCAAGAGGTTGTGTGCCCATGCATGCAGCCCTACAGCCAGGTCTCCTTGACAGGCCTACAACAAAAATTGTGAGATCTGGCATGAGAAGCATAATCAAAGAAAAAAGAAAGAGATCGTAATCTTGGTCGCGAGGGATCCTTAGTTGCACTCATGATATATTGTTATTGACTCACCTGCACTATCATCCATACGATAACTGGAAGCTTATCTTGTCCTTGATACTTGGAATCCTCCCTCAACGTCGGCAAGAAATTAACTAATACATCAGGTTTCCTTCGTAAAACCATTGCTACAACTACAAACATTGCTACCTGTGATTATAATACGTAAATTAAACATCAATGCAGGACAAGGTGATGATCACAGGAAGCTAGCAAAGAAGTTAGGAAAGATAAAAGAAGTTGAGGGCCACCTGTCACACATACAAAGAAATTGCATACGTTATAGACCCAACAACATTCTAATGAAGGTTACATATATAGATAATTTCTCCAATATGAAAAGATATCAACAATATATGAAAATGAAACTTTTGTGTCTCTATCAAAAAAGATAAATGAAAGAAATAAGCCAATGGGCAATGAACCAATGAACATTAATGGCATACCAGTTATACATGTAAACAGCAATATCCACCAAAAGCAAAGACAAGCATAAGACATACTCAACAGCCCATTCAAGTTACCTGTGATTTGGATGATACATGTGGCACACCCTTTTTAGAGCCCTTGGCACCAGCTTGTTGGCTTACTAAGTCAGTAAAAATGCTGTCTAGAGACCATGATAAAAAGGAACCAAATGCCTCGGGAGAACATTTGTTGATCCAGTCAGCCGATGTCTTATAAACAGCTTCAGAAATATAAGAAAGAGGAATCTGTTGAAAAGCATACACATTAATTAGGTCCCATACATTACAAAGACAAAAAAGAAAAAATGTGATAAACCAACATGCATGAAATATGAATGCTTAGTTTGTTACTCTATTGAAATTACGTTATGAAGACATGAACGACATGGATTGCATGATGAGCCCATGATGGAAAAGGAGGGGGGGTGGAGAGAAGAAATGAAAAACAAACAAAATTTTTTTTGAACAGGAGCTACAATGATAGGCATGAAGCTGATAAAAAATCCAAAATTTGGAGTAATTAAGGCAAGTTGCTCCATTAATGACGACAACAATGAGTGTAAAAAGTATTTCATACTCAATTTTAAGAAAACAAAATGACAAGCTTGCACCCAGCCTCTATATGTGATCTACTTAGCTTTCACATGTGTCATGAATTGACATATATATATATATATATAGAGAGAGAGAGAGAGAGAGAGAGAGAGAGAGAGAAATGGGGCCAATAATATTTTAGTGAATAAGATATGGACCATATGGTATATGGTTCTTTTTTTTTTAATAAGCAACTGAAATTCATTAAAAATAGGCACAAAATAAAGTGCTGTCCTAGTAGATGGGCTGTATACAAAAGAATAGCAAAGAGAAGCAAAAAGGAACAAAGAGAGAAAAACTTAAAGCTGATAAGTAAGTTATCTAAAAAGTCCATGAACGTGGAAAATTATAGAGATTAAAAGTCAACTTGTATAAATTCTTGAGAAAGAGAAGCTTCAGATATGGCAGAGGAAACTCCTTTCCCTCAAAAGTACAACAATTCCGCTCTTTCCAAATACAACACGTGAGGCATGAAGGGGCTGCCATCCAAACTTCCCCACTCCTAAGATTGCCTAGCTTCCCGTCTCAAGAAGCCGACATGGCAGTTACTGAACTGGCATTACCCAAGTGACACGAAACAGACATAACAGTTTGTCCCACAGCTCCCTAGCAATAGGACAACAAATAAGAAGAAAATCCACCAACTCCCCATTAGACTTACACGTACAACACTAACCCACAACTATAATTGCCCTTTTCTCTCAAATTATCCGTTTTCAATATTTTCCCTAATGCTGCAGTCAAAAAAGCAACTCAGGTGGAGTTCTAACAAAAATGTTCCAAGAAAAGGGGTAACTCTCACACTTCCAAATCTCAGCACTTATAACCCTTTAACTTGTACTGTCAACATCACAAACCCATATTTCTTCAACAACATAGATTTAGTTGCCTTAACTGTCAGTTTATTCCTAGCCATAATATAATCAGTATAATATTAAAATAGGAATATATTTTTTACTGCCAATGTAACTTTAAAACTTGCAAGTGACTCACCCATGAAGAATCTTTGAGTTAACCATGACAGTAAATAAAATTAATTGAAAATAACATCTTTCATAGAGAAACGTGGATTTTTATTTAGTACAAATAGGAACCTAAACACTAAAATGAGAAGGATCAAAGCAAGACAATAGGACATATAAAGACACTAGAAACAGTATTAAAGCACATCAGTTACCTTTGTCTACTTCTCAAAGTTGGTCAACAGTTAAACATTAGATTATTGGCCTTACACACGCATCAATTCTTATCTATGACATATGCAGGAGAAACCCCTAGCTAAGAAAAAAAAAATCCAGTCACCAATGAGCCGTAGCTCAAATCACACCTCCTCCCTTGTAAGAGCAATGTGGAGTGTGAGGTCATAGGTTTAAGACCTACTAGGTATGTTTGTAAATATATAAATAAACAGCTCAAATCAAGGCAGTCCAAGAATTCCAAAAAGATAAAGAACCAAACTTTGCGTGTAAAAACCTAACTTACCGCCCGTTTAGTACAGCTTATTTTTTCAGCTTTTTGGAAATGGGAAGTTTGAAGAAGGTGTACCTTTAAAAAGGTGAGATTTTAAAAAGCTTTATTTTGAAAGGTACAGTTTCAAAATAGGATACAAAACAGGTACAGTGTCCAGGCCAACAGACAAACTTTTTTAATTGATTCAGATGTTAGGTGTAAAAGCCATGTCATGAAAAACATAGAAAAAGGTAAGCCCACAATTAGAGCAGCTGAGCAATGCAGCTTCTTTGGCAACCTGTAATATCATCACCTTTACCATCTTTTTTTTTGATAGTGTAATTGCTTTATTGAAGAAAAAACATTTCATGTTCACGATGATGAACACAAAGGGTCAAGAAAATTTACACAGCAAAGCTAAGAGTCATGGTCCTCACGGAACTCTAAAACAGAGGTACAACGAGTAAAGGCCCAAACCCCAGACAACTCAAACAGGGTACAATTGTACAAATCAATAATGATTTCAACTTTTGAACGAATCTCTCTACATTCTAAAATATGCGAGAATTGCGCACCTTTACCATCTTGTTCACCAATCACCATACCATCTTCCAGATCCCACCATGACACTATCAGACTAGCGCAAATTTGTAAAACAATTTGCATTCCAAATTATGAAATTTATATTAAGCCACAAATTTGTCAAACAATTTACATTCAAAATTTACTAAATTTATATTGAGCCAACCCTTAGTTACCTAACAGAAGTATCTAAATGTTCATCCAAATGTGCTTCCATAACAATTTAAGTTGTGCAAACTATATCATTTTGCAACCACAATCTATACAATGCCACAACCTATAGATCCATATATGAAATTGCATTTTACTCACATCAGCGAATTTCGCCACGGTGGACTCCCTGAACATCTTCACCCATGGAAACTGAGCCGCGGTCACAGCCGAAAACGCTCGGCCGAAATAGTCCGCAAATCGCATCAGCTGTATTTCATGCTGTCCCTCATACGATTCCTATCCCCAGAAACAAACAGATCAAACCAAATCCCTCTCTCACTACACATTCACATGCTTAAGGAATAATTTAAAAAAAAAAAGTATAAACTTTGAAATTGAAAAGCTCATACTCACCGATATATTGACGAGAAAAGCCGAGAGATCATCGGCGTCGATCTTCGCGGCCGCATCGGAGACCGAAACCTTTGGCTTCTTCGGCTTCTTCGGCTTCACTTTCTTGGCCTCCTCAGCCTTCCCATTCTCCACCACGCGCTCGTTCTCCTCATCGCTGCTATCGAACTCGTTCTTCGATCTGACCGGAGCGTCGAAATCGGCATCCACAGCAACGGCGGATCTCTGCGCCTCGAGAATTTGGAGGCGGCGGATCGCCGATTGCTGCTCCAGAGACCGGAAAACGTTGTCGGCGCCGGGAACAGCTCCGTTGGAAACGATTCTGTTGGAGGCGGAATCGGAAGAATTTGGCTTGGCTTTCCTCTGACGCTTCGCGTACGTGACCTTTTGCCAGCCATGGTCATTGCCGGTGGTAACTTCGTTGGTATTGGATTCGAAAGCTCCGTGATTGTCTTCCATGGCTGCCTTCGATTTTTTTTTTTTTTTGGTGCTTGTTTATTTAGTAATATTTGTTAATATATATATATATATATATATATCTCTCTCTCTCTCTCTCTCTCTCTCTTACTAAATTGGGGTTTTTTTTTTTTTGGGAGAGAAAATCTGAGAGAAAAAGAGAGAAAGAAAAGGAAGCTTTTTTATCATTCACTCACACTCACTGGTCTTTTGGGTCTGAAAATAAATAGGTGGAATCAAAGCGAATTTAAAGGCGTTGACTTACTCATTTTTTACCCCTGTTTACGTACGGATTTACAGGAGTGCCATGCCTTGGACCGGTTCGAAATCGAAATGATTCCTGTAAATTCAATTCACCACGTGCATTTCCAACTTCCGAAACGTTTTGTTTTGTTTTTTTTTATCTTTTTGTTTGTTTGTTGATAAAAACAGAAACTACGAGCCGAACTAGTTTTACATTTCAAAGTTGCGAGTCCAACAACTATTGGAATAAAAGATACGGCTGCGATTTTATTTTTGTTTTTGGGATAGAAAACGATTTATTTATTTATTTATTATTAATGTAAAATTAAAATTATAGATCCTCGATTACATGGCAAACGAGAGATGATGAGATTTCTTCCATCTATAATATACACATTCTGTGGCACAAGTTTGACCCAACAAATTCTAAAAAATGAAAAAAGTTTGACCCAACGACTTTGCTTTAAAATGGGCTGGCATATATTATATTTATTTATTATTTATCAGCATACACTAATAAGAAGTAGGGCTGTCCAAGCAACTCAGAGACTCGACCAAATTGACTGGATCTGACCCATCACGGCCAAATCCGACACCTCCGGCAGTCAATGACAGGTCCTAACCTCTGAAATCCAATTCTAGCAGGTCGAGTGGCAAGTTTCGGTCTTTAACACCTGAACCACCCAATCCGACCGACAAATGCCAAAATTACCTAGATCCGGCGACTTTCTAGTGTTCCTCAGCTCCGATCTGACCACCCTTGGTCTTCTTTCGCTCAGATTCGGTGGTATTTGCTCAGATTCACTCAAATTCAGCCAAGATCAACTCTCCTCTTTTGTCAAATTTGCTCAAATCTGACGATATTTGGTTAGATCTAACTCAGATCTACTTAAACCCGTCTTTTCTTAGTTAGATTAGGCTCCGATCTACACAAATCCGACAATACTCCGTTAGATCCAACGCCTTCAACTCAGATCGGTGAAGATAGAACTTCTCCTCCGCCCGCCATTGCTCATCATCGAACTCGATCAAACCAACTATTTGCTCCCTTGAGCTTGGCCAACTCGACTCGTGGTGGTCGATGGTCGGTTGCGGGTGTGTTTTTGTTCCACCTAACCTGAGCGAGTTAAGGCCAAAACCGACCCGAACTGACCTGTGGACAATCCTAATAAGAAGGGAAATACACATTCAATAGTACAATATTTTTTGTGATACTTATTTCGTTACATTGTATGTGTTAATGACTAGCAATATATATATATATATATATATATATATAAAATACTTGGTTAAAATCCTAATATCTTAAAACCCATCATAAAACCACCTCGAGCTTGAACATGCAAACTCATGGATACTCTCAAGCCCTCATGACAAAGGGAGGTACCACTTCGCAAAAAATGGGCGGTGGTGATCTCTTGAAATTTTGCCACCATAATTATTTAGACCTCACATATTCCCACCTTGACATTATTTTCTTTGGGTTATTTTGTTCTTGGTTTTGTGCTTGACTTTATATAAATATATATATATATATATATATATATTTATGTGTTTGTGCGTGTACCACAAAAGGCACAAACCATAGATTTATAAGTTTCTTGAGGACCACAACTACACTACGAAAAAGCTTATCATTGATGGTTTTGATGGCTTAGACATCACCATCTTTAATGTCAGTTAGGGGTAGAGCTAGAGGGCGAGAGGTGGCAATTGTCCTTAGGGCCGGCCCAAGATAGTTTGAGGCCTAAGGCAAAAATTTTAAATGGACTTTTTTATATCTAAATATCACTTAAATAATAGTATATGTGACTATAGTTTTTGGACTCAGAAAAGGTTATCTATCAAAAAAAAAAAGGGGGGGGGGGGAGGGGGGCTCAGAAAAGGTTATGCAGTGATGATGAGTCTAGTTATCTACCATGACCTCTACACCAGACCCCACAAAAGTGAGAGTTTTGTGCAATGAGTATGGTCTTTTCTCTTTTCGTCCTCAAACCCAAAAAATCAAGCCCTTAACTTTTACCTTTCAAAACCCATAAACCCTCCATGCTTTCTTACATCAAATAGCACATCAAACCGTCTTTTAATTCTTAACACAACCCCATAATCCTTTCTTCAATAATTCTAAACCCTAAATCCACAAATTCTTTTAATTTTGTTTTTTTGGATAATATAGACAGAAGACAAGGGGAATGGGAAAGGAGAGAGTGAAAAGACAAATCTTAAACTTATCATAAGCACATATGGACAAATTCTCCATTTTGTCCTATGTCACAATTCTTGTTGATTAATAAACTAAACAAGACTAAACACCTAGCATATATAACAATTAGTTATGGTATTCAAAGGAAAGTCGGGTGCTCACCTAGGCACCTGAGTGAGCAAGGCGCCTTTAGAGCCTAGGCGAGCAAGGCGAACGCCCTAAACCATGAAAAAGGCTTTAAATAATTTTTTTAATTTAATTTAATTTTTTATAAAACCCATCAACAGATTTTTTTTGGAAGTTTGTTGTAGAACCTATAGTTAGATTATTAATTTAAAAAAGAGATTAAATTCTATAAGGATGGGGTGTAAAACCCATGTTTTACACCATCCAATAGATGATTGCCACATCAGCATTTTACTTAAAATTCAATACATCTTACCACACCTAATAGCATCTCAATAAATTCCCAATTTGGTTGGATTTATATATGGGTATTAAAATTGATTGAGTGTGATTGTATTTATTCTTAAATATGTGATAAGATGATGTGGCATGTTGGAATTGGAGGGGTAAAACATGGGTTTTACATCACGTCCTTATAGAATTTAATCTCATTTAAAAAAGCTTGTTGTAAAATCTGTTGTTAGATTACTTAATTTTAAAAAAGCTTATATTTGTTAGATTAATTAATTTACACAAGCTTGTTGTAAAACCTATTGTTAGAAGAATTAATAGAGTTAAAATCCCTAAAACTTGTTAAGCCTATTTGAAAATAATTAAGCCACCTAATTTCTTCATACAACACATGTAAAAACACTTGATAATAATATTTTAGTGACTTAGATACATATGAATAAAGTTATCTACATATAATAACTATATTATGTGGTGCCTCGCTTTAATCAGTCACCTCACCCCTTAGGAGATACAAGGCCTTGGTGGCTTAAGGTCACCGCCTTGTAATTAGTTAACTCGCAAATAACAAAGCAATAGTGTTGTAATTTTTTTTTTTATTAGAAGGATTTGTACTTTTTTTTTGTAGTTACAACTTCCAATCAAAACCCTTAAATTAAATAAATAAAATATTTAAAATAAAAAGAAACAAGATAAAAATAAATTTAAAAAAAAGATTAAAAAAATTTTTTAAAAAAAGGAGAAAGAATTGCATTGTTTTGTGTGTGGGTCCACAATAGTATCTAGTTAGGCTTTTCCTCTTAAAAAATAGGAGGAAATTTGGCATTTAGCATTATTTTAGCAACTATTTAGTTAGTTGTCAAGTTTGTAAAACTATTTTACAAACTAGTATCTCGAAGCTTTGAAACTTGAGTTCAGTGAAAGAACTCAAGTCTCTAAGCCTTGAGTTTAAAGTTGTGGCGATATGATGTGGAAGAAAAAATTCATGTGGAACTCGAGTCTTTTCATGTCGAAGAAAAATTTGGGTTTGTGTGTGTTGGGTTTGTTCTTGCTCCTGCTCCTCCTCCACTTGCTCCTTCTCCTTTTCATACTCCTCCTCCTCCTTCTACTCTTTCTCCTTCCTTCTCCTTCTAAGTCTATACACACTTTATTGAACTTGAGTCTCTAAGACTCGAGTTCCACGTGGATAATGTTCCACGTCAGCTATGTGCCAGCACTAGAACTAGAGTCTTAAATGTATGAATTTTGTCATCAAACTCAAGTCTAAGACTTGAGAATCTACGAAAAGTGTGATCGCCATTGCGCTTACAGTATAGTAAAAAGGGGTCAATATTTAAATTTACTGAGTTTGATTTGATTAGTGGCAAATATATGTTTTTAACCTTTTTTTTTCTTTTTTTTTCTAATACCTTAATTTCCAATTTTTATTGCTTTCTAATTTTAGATTTATTTACATTGTTAGGGAAATGCAATTTGAATCCAAAGCTATGGAGTCTCTCATCAGATAAGAGTATTACGGTCTATTGTGATGCAGTTATGAAATCTCATCCAAAGGACATGGATGCCACAACCTTTGTGACGAGAGACAAGGAGTCTATTCCATTGCTTGCTAGAGTGTGATAGGGATACAAATTCAAGAGACATCAAAACACTCTATTAAAGGGAGAGTCATTGAGACTTTGGACCACTTATCTGGTTCATAGAAAATCCATTAAGAGGAATATGTATGTTGTGGTCAAATGAAGTAATAGTGGAAGTTAAAGATTTTAATAGTCATATTATTGCAATGAAGATCTCTAAAGACTTTTGTAATTGGGTTTTGGTTGGTTTCTATGGACCTCCATACTGAGTTAAAAGTATGAGGAATTTGGAGCTTTATTACAAGTGATAGAGGACCCGTGAGTGTGCTTAGGTGACTTTAATTTGTGCACAGAGAGAGAGAGAGAGGGACACACCACACCTTTTTTGAGTCTATAAATATAAATGAATAATACAAGGCATAGAAGCCAAGGGCAAGGAGATCATGGGGCTAAAAGAAACAAAGTTATTGGGGTTGGGAGAATCTTGTTGCAGGAGGGATGGCAAGGGCTTTAAACAGATATTTTAAACAAATTTCTCTGGTTGTATTCTAGGCAACCAGGCCTTCAAAGCTAATATTTTGTATATGTACCATTGTTGTTGAATAATCATGGAGTCGGATGTGGCAGGAAATATCTATTTCTATTCCTTTGGTTAGTTTGGTCCTTGGTTTTTTGTTCTCTCTGTTACTATACAATCCTTTCTTTATAACAATTGAAACCAAGTCTCTCTCCCTACTCTTGAGAAATAATGGCTCTCTATAGCATCTTTTTGTAAGTCTTTCATTTATCTTGTAGTATATTACAACTTATATACTGTTTAGTGTGCTTACTTTTCTTACATGTATCTTATTTCTTTATATATATATATATATATATATCTTGTTGCAGGCCAAGGATGTGGTTGCAATGGTCATTGCCCTTTTCGTGGATTCCCGATTTTGGTTTACAAAAGGGTCAATATTTAAATCTGGAAAGTTTGATGTGATTAGTGGCAGCAGAGGTATGTTTCTAATCTTTTTTATTTTCTAATACCCTACTTTTCAATTTTTGTTATTTTCTAATTTTAGGTTTATTTACATTGTTAGGGAGATCCAAGTTTCATCCAAGGTTATTGATTCCCTCAGCAGATAAGAGTGTTATAGTGTCTTGTGTTGCAGCGATAAAATCTCATCCAAAGGAGATGGCTATCGTAGCCCTTATAGCGAGGGAAAAGCGATTTATTCCCTTGTTTGGTGGAATGTGCTAGGATACAAATTCAAGAAAAATACTCAATTAGAGGGAGAGTCATTGAGGCTTTTGACCACTTATTTGGCTCAAAGAAAATTCATGACTGAGTTGCATATGGAGACAGATTTGGTCACGCTGCTAGGGATATCAAATTTTGGGTATAAAGAGAAATATGTAACTTCTAATCTAAATTGGAGTTTCTTAAGCAAGTCTAAAGAAGAGCAAGTGAGACCAAACGATATTTAGTTTGGAGTAGTTCTTGGTTCGATGAATAAGTTTGCCCATGACTCGAAACAGATTGGTTGTCTCTACCACATTCTTGAATTCCCGATTGTTGTAGGCTAAAGATGTGGTTGCAATGGCTATTGCCCTTTTCGTGGATTCTTGATTTCGGTTTACAAAAGGGTCAGTATTTAAATTTGGAGAGTTTTATCTGATTAGTGGCAGATGTATGTTTCTAATCCTTTTTATTTTCTAATACCCTACTTTCCAACTTTTCTTATTTTCTAAACACCATTTAATAAATTTTCATTTTCAAAAAAAGAAAAAAAGAAAGAAAAAGAAAATGAGGTAAAAGCCCCAATTGTGCCCACTTCCAACCCTAATTTCAGCTATACTCGTAAAGTAGCCATTAAAGGTTATTCCAAAAAAAGGTTGACATCGAAGGTCTTTCCGAAAAAAGCAAATACAGTAAAGTTTCTTTGGTGATCTAAATATGGGGAAAAAAGAGGTATAATATAGTAAGTATTGTAAAGTATAATATAGTAAACTAGTTTGTTGCAATAATTTATACTGTATCTTACTGCAACAAAATGTTTTGTTGCAATAACTATAGCAAAGAAATATTTTGTTGTGATAACTTATTGTAAATTTTTTTTAGTGGAATTACTTATTGCAATGAAAATTTTCATTGCAATAAAGTTTGATGAATTGAGTGATCCAATCCCAAAAGCCCTCCATGGCCTACCTGTTGCATTAAAATTTATTTTGCAAAAATATGTTTTTCTTATTTTTTATTTTCAGGTTGCAATGACCATTGCCCTTTTTGTGGACTCCCGATTTCGGTTTACAAAAGGGTTAGTATTCAAATCCAGAGTTTGATGTGATTAGTGACAGTAGAGGTATGTTTCTAATTTTTTTGTTCTAGTACCCTAGTTTCCAATTTTTGTTATTTTCTAATTTTAGGTTTATTTTCATTGTTAGGGAAATGCAAGTTTCATCCAAAGTTATGGATTCCCTCAGCAGATAAGAGTATTACAGTGTCTTGTGATGCAGCGATAAAATCTCATCCAAAGGAGATGGCTGCCATGGCCTTTATAGTGAGGGACAAGCGGTCTATTCCCTTGTTTGCTGGAGTGTGCTGGGGATACCAATTCAAGAAAAACACTTAATTAGAGGGAGAGCCATTGAGGCTTTGGACCACTTATTTGGCTCATAGAAAATCCATGACTGAGTTGCATGTGGAGATGGATTTGGTCAAGTTGCCAAGGATATTAAATTCTGGGTATAGAGAGAAATATGTATCTATCTAAATTGGAGTTTCTTAAGTAGGTTCAAAGAAGAGGTAGTGAGACCAAACAATATTTGGTTTGGAGTAGTTTGTGGTTCGGTGAATAGGGTTGCCCACGACTCAAAACAGATTGGTGGCCTCTACCACATTCTTGAATTCCTAATTGTTGTAGGCCAAAGATGTGGTTGCAATGGCCATTGTCCTTTTCATGGATTCCCAATTTCGGTTTACAAAAGGGTCAGTATTTAAATTCGAAGAGCTTGATCTGATTAGTGGCTGATGTATGTTTCTAATCCCTTTTATTTTCTAATACCCTACTTTCAAATTTTCCTTATTTTCTAAACACCAACACATTTAATAAATAGTCATTTAAAAAAAAAGAAAAAAAAGAAAAAGAGGTAAAGGCCCCAATTGTGCCCACTTTCAACCCTAATTTCAGCTATACTCGTAAAGTAGCTATTAAAGGTTATTCCAAAAAAAGGTTGACATCGAAGGTCTTTCCAAAAAAAAAAAAAAAAAATACAGTAAAGTTTCTTTGGTGATCTAAATATGAAGATAAAAGAGGTATAGTATAGTAAACTAGTTTGTTGCAATAACTTATACCGTATCTTATTGCAACAAAATGTTTTGTTGTAATAACTATAGCAAAAAAATATTTTGTTGCAATAACTTATTGCAATAATTTTTTGTTGCGATAACTTATTGCAATAATTTTTTGTTGCGATAACTTATTGCAATTTTTTTTTTTTTTTTTTTGTTGCAATTACTTATTGCAATGAAAAATTTCTTTGCAATAGAGCTTGATGAATTGAGTGACCAAATCCCAAAAGCCCTTCATGGCCTACCTATTGCAATAAAATTTATTTTGCAATAATATATTTTTCTTATTTTCTAATTTTAGGTTGCAATGGTCATTGCCCTTTTCGTGGATTCCCAATTTCAGTTTACAAAATGGTCAGTATTCAAATCTGGAGAGTTTGATGTGATTAGTGGTAGCAGAGGTATGTTTCTAATCTTTTTTATTTCTAATACCCTAGTTTATGTTTCTAATATTTTTTATTTCTAATACCCTAGTTTCCAATTTTTGTTATTTTCTAATTTTAGGTTTATTTACATTGTTAGGGAGATGCAAGTTTCATCCAAGGTTATGGAATCACTCAGCAGATAAGAGTATTACAGTGTCTTGTGATGCAGCGATAAAATCTCATTTAAAGGAGATGGTTGCCATAGCCTTTATAGCGAAGGATAAGCGGTCTATTCCCTTATTTGTTGGATTGTGTTGGGGATACAAATTCAAGAAAAATACTCAATTAGAGGGAGAGTCATTGAGGCTTTGGACCACTTATTTGGCTCATAGAAAATCCATGACTGAGTTGCATGTGGAGACAAATTTGGTCACGCTGTCGGGGATATTAAATTCTGGGTATAGAGAGAAATATGTATCTTCTGATCTAAATTGGAGTTTCTTAAGTAGGTTCAAAAAAGAGGTAGCAAGACCAAACAATATTTGGTTTAGAGTACGTGGTTCGGTGAAGAGGGTTGTCCATGCCTTGAAATAGATTTGTTGTCACCACCACATTCTTGAATTCCTAATTGTTGCAGGCCAAAGATGTGGTTGCAATGACCATTGCCCTTTTCATGGATTCCCGATTTCGGTTTACAAAAGGGTTAGTATTTAAATTTGGAGAGTTTGATCTGATTAGTGGCAGATGTATGTTTCTAATCCTTTTTATTTTCTAATACCCTACTTTCCAATTTTTCTTATTTTCTAAACACCAACCCATTTAATAAATAGTCATTTTTTTAAAAAGAAAGAAAAAGAAAAAGAAAAAGTAAAGGGCCCAATTGTGCCTAATTCCAACCATAATTTCAGCTATACTCATAAGGTAGCCATTGAAGGTTATTCCAAAAAAAGGTTGACATCTAAATATATGGAAGAAAGAGGTATAGTATAGTAAGTATAGTAAAGTATAGTTGTGGGGGTTGGATAGTCACTAAAATTATTAAAGTCAAGTTAATTGGGCCTGTGGCCCATCCGAGGATGCAAATCTGTCCGAGGAGGCCTATATCAGATTGTTGGGGTAACCAAACGAAAGGAAGAGTGAATATCACGAACGGTGAGTTCAGTATTCGACTGAGGGTAAGAAAGAGAAGACAAATAAATATCTATAACAACAGCTGCCTCCGCATTAATTGCCTCTCAACCAACTCTCTGGCCGCATTAATGTGGAGATGATGCCTGAACAGTGATGAAGCAGCCTTACAGCTGCTAGTAGGAGGTTCCAGAAGGTATTAGATGGGACAGAAAGAGATCCCCTGAACCTAACCTACACGTGTGTGGTGAAGATGGTATGAAAATGGCAGTATATAACATGAAAGAAAAGTATGCAAAAAGGGATCGGAACATAAAAAAAGACACAAAGAACACTCAGAAGAAAAAAGCTTAGAAACCAAAGAACGATACTTGTTTTCAAAGTAAAACAAATTGTTATATCGGTTCTAATCCACCATAAACGTAAAATTGAATCGTTTTACTTTAAAAAGTTAATCTAGTTCTTGAACACCCATGCTCTACAAATTTTATTGTTTGGGCCTTAAACATGCGAACCCAATACCAGTTTGGGGTCGTTACAAATTGAGTCCTTACAATAGTAAACTACTTTGTTGCAATAACTTATATTGTATCTTATTGCAACAAAATGTTTCGTTGCAATAACTATAGTAAAGAAATATTTTGTTGTGATAACTTATTGAAAAAAAATTTGTTGCAATTACTTATTGCAATGAAAAATTTCATTGCAATAGAGCTTGATAAATTGAGTTATCTGGTCATAAAAGCCCTCCATGGCCTACCTGTTGCAATAAAATTTATTTTGCAATAATATAGGAGTATTTAGTTTATTTTTTATATTATAATTTTTTTATTTCAAATCTATTATTAATTCTTACTAATTGATAAAACTAATTCACCCTGAGTAACCAAGTTATACTTACTACGTAGGTTTTATAAACTGATGTGTCACCAAAAAAAAATGTTATTCAAAACATTCTTTAATTATATTGTTTGAGTAGCACCAATTATATTCCTGCAACATCAATAAGTTTTTTGTCATAAGATTTGTATTAGTTTTAACATTTTTCATTCACTTAATGGTGAATTGATGATTGTGTTGTATTTTTATTAATTCATAATTTTTTTTTCTATGGAAAAGATGTTGAAGTTACTACACATTTTACTATAAAAAAGCTTACAAACTAATGTGACTTTTCAATAATTAAAAAAAAAAGTATTGAACTACTATTGTAATCGGTGACATATTAATTTTAAGACCTATGAGATCCCAAAAAAAAAAAAAGTGCAAGTAACTCTATAAGGGCAAGTTTTGGATCCTAAGCCCAAAAGAGAAAAAGATTAAGGTCCAAAAAGCCTAATACAATGAATTTATAGAGAATGGGCTGAAAACTAGGCTTCAATGGCTTGGACAACACTCACAATGGATTAAAGATGATAAGAAAACAAGGACAAACAAGTTTTGTGCAAGGAAATTCTTCCTCGGCAAAGTCCGAGTAGAGTAGTACTTGAATATATTCCTCTTAAGCTTAATTACAATTCTAATTCTTAGTGCTAAAGTGCTAAAGTCCTTTTTTTACAGATTCTCAGATACTCCCCCTGTAATTGGGGTCTTTCTTCTTTACATTGCCCTATTCGCTTCATCTTAACCCTCCACGTGTAGATCAAGCTGTTGGCTTTTATCCTTGTCCCATCAACACCTTCCTGAAGTCTTTGGGAATAGCTATAAGGTTGAATATCACTGTTCAAATATCACTTCCACATTAATGCGACTTGAGAGTTAGCTGTAGAGCCTTTAATGCGGTGGTAGCAGCTTTCTCTCAGATATTTCTTAGCTTCCCTCAGTTCTATTACCTCCTAATGTTTATCCTTACCAGTAGAATTGTCCAGAGCGTAGTTCCTGATGGCAGACCAAACCTTCTGAACCCCGCTCTGCCTAGCCGAGGAGGCTTTTCTCCTCAGACAACCTTACCAAACCTCTAGGACCAGAATCCTTCCATAACTCACCGATTGGTACCTTTCCGTTAAAGCCTATTTGTCCTCGAACTGCTAATGTTCTCGGATAAGGCCCATGGCCCAATATACACTCCTGAGTTCTTCGTTCCTACAAACACACTTTTTTTAATATATATAAAATTAAAAAAAAAAATTACTACCCCCATATTAATTTGGGGGCCTTTCTATGTTAGGGGGCCTTAGGCCATGACCTAGAATCCTAGATGGCTTAGGCGTAGGGCCGGCTTTGCCCCTTGACTCCTAAAAAAAATGCCTATAGTTACTAGTATTATCACCCATTCTTAAGAAGTTCGACCCCTTTGATATAGAAAAAACCCAAAAGAAGCACTCACACTCAAACAAACACCGAAAAAATAATGAAAATGAGCTTCCCTAACCAACCAAACCACCATATTATTTTTTCCAAGTTTTTATCTTGTCCCACATTTTTTACCCATTTCACTATTCACATTAAAAAAAAAAAAAAAAATTTGCATATCCCATATATGCATAACTTTGAATTGTTTTAGATAGGATAAAGCTAATAGTGAAATTGCCACGAACAATTCAAAATTTACTATTAATCTTTC
The DNA here is from genome assembly GCF_001633185.2 of Quercus lobata. Lineage (NCBI taxonomy): Eukaryota > Viridiplantae > Streptophyta > Magnoliopsida > Fagales > Fagaceae > Quercus > Quercus lobata. Next base: position 33,870,873 of record NC_044906.1, on the reverse strand, counting down.
TTTTATAATGCAATTCAATTAGTGGGTCCCAAAAATATATATATATATATATATATATATATTGTGGGGCCAAAGAATTTGTAACCCCGGCCCACTATACGTTAGGGCCCAAGGCCCGCGCCGAGGATAGACGTTGCCGAGGACATGAAGCGAAAGTCCAAATTGCTTAGAAATGCATTCAAGGACGATCCTGTCCTCGGCATCCCAAAACCTAGAAGGGAAGAACGACACGCCATCAAAAGCAGCCCCCAAAGCGCTCCCAGAAGAAAAGACGAGTACAATAGAACTCGTACGGGGGTATAGTGTGGGAGCGGTTCAAGGAAAAGCTGTCACTTTCGCATTGAATGCGCCCACAAACGTCCTGGCCGCATTGATGAGAAAAGACCCCTGAATAGTGTGGCTTTGGTTATTGCAACTAACAAAAAGTGGGGGAAGGCGACTGATGGGACAAGCACTCGAGTAGTTACCTGCCTGATCAACAGATGGAAGGTCAGGATCAACTGAGAGGGGCTATATAATGTAAGAATTCATCCCCAGAAAAAGGGGGGGGGGGGGAAAGAAGAGCATTATGTATCGACTCTTGAACCATTGTAACCTAAGGAAAAAGGTATAATAAGAACATTAAGCTCCTCGGACGAGATCCAAAGACCGGAGACACTCAGGCTCAGGCCGTGGAGAAAGTCTTCTTAGATACGCTAGGTTCACCTCTGTGCAATAATCACGAACACCATGACTAACGGCTGTCTGCTCACTAAGGCCTAGCCTTTTAGCCCACTATCTATAAATTTTATTGTTTGGGCCTTTAACGTTTGAACCCAATACACCAATTTGGAGTCGTTACAAATTGAGTCCTTACATATATATATATATATATATATATATATATATAATCCTACTTAATCTCCTTACATGGTACCAAAACCAAGCCTCCATTATATTTTCTTCTACTCTACTTCTAGACTTTTTCATAGTTTCAAACTCAGAATTTTTACTATAAACCAAAATTTTAAATGCTTAGAAGAATAGAGAAACAAATGTTGAATTCTATATATATTTAGAGACAACGAAGGTCGTGAGACATATGTACAACTTTATAAGTATTTGCTATACTCCTAATACTTTTAGATGTACGTATTTTTTTAATATATTTGAATGAATCAAATTAGATGTCTAAAATTTAAGTATTTTTTTAGATGAATAAAAAATTTATGTAAAAATCTCATTCCAAAATCAGAAAAATCTAGATACCATTTATTTTATATGTCTAGCTTATTTCTTATCAAGGTCAATGCATGGCAAAAGCTTTGCACCAGGTGCAACTACAAGTATCCAATTTGAAAAGGTTGATGTATCAATAGAAGTATGAAACATCATGCTTTTCACACCTGACATGAGCAGGTTAATCTCCTACTCATTTTTCCATCATTTTTTTTTAATAAATGCGATAAAATTTTAATTTATGGTGTCTGTTCCACGATGATTTTTCTTTATTGAAGTGCTAAGATACCAACTGATTTTTTATGTAGACAGAAATCAAATCATAGATCTCTTATTTGACATCAATAAACTTGACTAGTTAAGCTAAATGGAACCACCATTTTCCCAAACTTTATTGTTCTCTTCCTAAACTTCAAAAATTCTCAAACTGATTCTAGGGCTGCCGATTCAAATCAATGCTAAAACTAGTCAAGTTGATATCACATTATGCAACTCGGAATGCTTTCTAAGGTACACCAGTCTATTATTGTTGATCAACTTTCAAGAGAAATCATGCTTTTGACACTACTGATTGATTGTCATCAAACAGTAATCATGCATAGAACAAGGAAAATAGTGGCGCTGAAACTAAATAGCCAAACTACCATCTAGCTCACAAATAGAACGCTGGTCTCGGAAAGATCCATAATCCCCATTTGGGTAATCAACAGTCTAGGCACATAACATTACTCAGTAAAGATCACCTTATGTGTGTGCATCACACAGTCTGAAGTCGGGTAGGTCCGTAGGAGACACAGGTCAGCACATACCCCTTCTCCATCTGCTTGTCATCCAGAAACGATCCATCAGATTGATCCACCAATCCTGAAGCACAAGTAAGGCAACTACAGTCCAGCATTTTCAACTGAGTCAAGGATGTAAGCATCATCAGGGGCATCAAACTCCTTCTCTTCACCACCTGGTCCGATCAGTTTCACTTTGTATACTGCCATTGCAGACATTTTGAATGGAGAAGACTTCAAGCCAAATGTTTTGGAGACGCTCTTTACAGATCCAAAGGAAGATGGACTCTAAGTTAAGGCTTGGGGGGGTGGAATTTTGGGCAAGCAAGAAATTGAGACTCTCAACAGTCGACATATTCACAGTTGACAAATCCACACTTGAACCTACACAATATAATAAATTCTTGATTAATATACAAATATTAGAGTCAAGCAAATAACCCTACATATGAAGCTACTTCTGAGTTTTGAAGGACAAATGGAAAGGCGTTCTATATCTTCATATTTTAAAAGAAGCCTCTGTTTTATGCAAAAGCCCCACCCCCACTCCTCACCTAGCCAGGGCCCAACCAAGATTAATCTTGCAGGGCAACTTTTAACAAGCAGGAAGGTAGAAACTTTATTCCCATGTGAGAAATTAGAAACATATGCAGCAAGATGCCATTCAACCAGTTCTTGTCTGAAAAATGCTTCTGTCAATGACCCAATAATTTGTCATGGTAATCATCTATGACAAGACTATTTTCCTTTGACAGCTAGTCACAAACTATGCAACATTTCAAATAATAGAAACACAGTTCAATAAGTGACAACTTCTATATAAGTAAAGATGGTGATGCTCACTTAATAACAACCTTCATTTAACGCTTGCAGTTAGAAAATGTCAATCTCATCTTGAATCAATTTCATATCATGCCCAACAAGCAATTCACGCACAATGAAGGCAGAAATACCAGGAAACACAGTTTGCATGATAATAACACACTTCTCATCATTTCATTGAACCAAAAAAGGGGAATTCTGATTTATCTAAAATAAAAATATATTAAAAAAGAAAAAGAGGATGTTTGGACATAAAAGCTATGAAATGACAAATAATATTTACAGAAAAATAGACCCATAAAAGCAATAACATGTTCAGGTGTGCCCATGCAAGCATGGACAAACTTAAAAGAAATCATCACTAAATTTCTCTAACTTCAAAATTATTTGCCTGTTTGACATTATTGTAGGAAGTAGACCTTTAGTAGTGGAGCTTTTGCGATATAGAGCATTAGCTGAAAGAACTCTTTTAGTGTTTTAATTTGAGTGTTTGGCAAATTACAATGAATAGTGCTTGATTTATATAGCATGAAAAGTAAAATTGGCCTTAAAGCACCAATAAAAATCTTTTTAGTGGGTTTGCAGACACACTATTTATGTTCCGAAAATAGCTTTAGAGTTTAGAGGTCTTAATTAAAGCTCTTTTATGGCCCTAAATCTCCACCTAGATAGCTGAAGGTTTAGACCTTTTTTTCGTGCATTTAAAGCTTATAGATTGAAAACTTTTCTGCCAAAACAAACTGACCTTGGGGGCATAATAAGGTAAATTCATAACTATTAAAAGATGATTAGAAATTATAATACAAACCAATAATAAAGATATTTACTAATTTTTAAATGCATTATTATTATTTAGAGCATGAATGCTTTCTTTTTTTGGTAAAAGAGTATTCGATTCCTCTTGTTCTCATGTCCTAGACATGTCTTACATTCTTTTTTAATTTTTAAAAAGGGAAATGAACAAGACACTCATGTAGAAGTGTCCTAGGTGTGTTAAGTGTCTGTCATGAGTATGATATGGGAACAACATCATAAATGAAGTGTCCGTACTTCCTAGTGATTCATACACAAAGTGAAGTTTCTGCAAAATATACACAACTATCTCTAGATTTATACATAAATATATTTCCACAACAATCTCCCCAATTTTCACAAAGAATAGGAATCTATGCGAAAGAAAAATCAAGTGACGCTCTCTTGTAGAACTCAATATCGTAGACTCTTTGAGTTTGATTCCTTACAAGCAATGGCGGAGGTAGGATTTCAAGTCAGGAGGGGCAAGATTAAAAGACAAGATTGAAAGTAAAATTAATCTAAGAAATATTAATCGATACTATTAACAAAATAAATAAACGACTATATGCCAAAGTCATTGTCATACATAATCTAATATAAAATTTTACTTTAATTCATTTTTTTCATTTCTAATTAAATTTACTCAATTGCAAAATCTACTTCGATACGAGTTATGAAGTTGTATGTGTTCCTCAATGCCATGAATGCTTTTAAAATGTTATGTAGACATTTGAGTTTATAGCAAAAACTTTGGTTTTTTCTTTTTTTCTTTTTTTCTTTAGATTAGCAAAAACTCAGGTTGAGACTGAAAATGGTTGTTTACAAGAGAAAAAAATTGTAAATAAGAGGTGGACTAGTGAGGTGCTACAGTTTGGAATCACTATATTTTTTTTTTCCCAGTCATATTCAGCGAAAGTTGTGTGCAAAACCAATGTACTAGTAGTGGGACTCATTATTTAATAAAAGTGCTGCTTCAGTGCCTTGTAAATGTAAAATTGTCTTCTTGTTGACAAGTTAGCTATACATATATAGTAAAAACCAAAAGTTGTTTCTATCAGGAGGGGCAAATGACCTTTTACTATGTTTATTAATAGTTTACAACTAATACATAGAGAATTTTTGAGAAGGTCAGGGGGGGCAGCGGGCAAATGACCTTTTACTATGTTTATTAATAGTTTACAACTAATACATAGAGAATTTTTGAGAAGGTCAGGGGGGGCAGCTGCCCCCCCCTCGACCCCCCCTCCCTCCGCCCCTGCTTACAAGTCATTTAGTGTAGGCAGAGAAAACAAAATTGTGGAATGGCCATTGTTTTCTGGTAACCTAAACATGCAGGCCTACCCATTTACTAAATTGCTATTTTTCTCCTTCACAAATTTGATCTGACACCATAAAGATATGAATAGCATGTATCAATCTCATTGAAGCCAAGAAGAGAACAATACAAGGAATTCATCTTTTCTCTATTCTCAGTTACTTTACTCAACATCACCAATAAAAGTTTTGGAGCATGAGCTAAAATATTTAACAACCAATTTAATAGATGCATGCAAAACTAATATTTGCTTTCCTTGTAGAGCTATAAGTATCAAATAGAAAAATAAATACAATAAAAAATAAATATTTTCATAGCAAGACAACCATGACAACAACAGTAGTAATAAAACCCTAGTCCTAAAAAGTTAAATAACAAATAAATTTATAAGAGAAAATTATTAAATTTTGTAAACAAAAAAAAAAAAAAAAACATTTTTTAACCAAAATGACGACGACAACGACAACAACAACAACAACAACAACAACAAAGTCATAATCCTAAAAGGTCGATCACGTGTATTCTTGTCCACCTATCACATCCAACATCATATTTGCCATCATATAAAATACTGACCATTATATTATAGAACATATTCTATTAATATTGTTGATACCATATTTTGTTTGCCTTGATTTGCGTAACTAACTCCAAGAATTCCAAAAAAATCATTTTATTTTTATTGTTCATAAGCTTGTTTATAAACAATTTTTTTTCCTTGGACCTAGTTCGTTTATTGAACAAGTCTAAAAATTAAGGCTTAAGCTTGGCTCATTTATAAATAAACGAATATGAATTGAGTTTTTTATTGAGCCAAACCAGAATTGTTTATGAATAGCTTAATTCACTTAGAATCCTACTGTTTTTTTGGAAGATTAAGTATTATATTATTTGAGAGAATAAGTTATTAATTAAAATTTATTGTAAAAAACTAGTCATGTTTCACAAGTAACAACACTATAAAAGCATAAAATAAAAGGATAAAATTGTAGCAACATCTTTGCCAAATAAAATCCTATCACATGACTTCAAATTAAGCATTCCTCAAATTCCAAAGTCACATTCTATAGATTTTGCATATCTCACTAGTTGCAACCATGAATTACAATCTGCGCTAAAACTTGAAATTCTATCTTAATTGAAAACTGAAAAGTTCGTCATCATAATAATTATATGAAATCTTTTACTTTCATAACACTCCTCATTCAGAAAATGGTAATCCAATGTAATATATTTTCAAATTTACAAAACCGAGTGGTGAAAATGACCGATTCGGATCACAGCTCAAAAGTTGCAAAAGTCTCATTGTACTTTATTGGATTTTACTGGCTTAACTGCATAAATGGTTTGTCAATTTACCATTTACCGAGTTAAGGCTCCTATCTGTTGAGTTAGTGTGCGTTTGCCTGTTGCAGTTTTTGTGTTTGCGTTTTTTTTTTTCTGGTCCCATGGCACTGTTTATAGACCAGCTAACACTAAAAACGCGTGAACAGTGTGTTATACAAATTAAAAAATATTTTGCTACAGTGTTTTCAACAATAAGTTTTCAGTAAAATAAGCGGTATCCAAACAAACGCTTAGTCCAAATTTAAAGTTTAATTACTATTGCTAGTTGTAACACTGGTTCCGCCCAAAGGCCCCAAAACCCATCCTTAGTTCCCCCACATTTCAGCCACGAAAAGACTGGCAGCCTTCAACAAATCGGCAGTCTCTATTTGTCTTCTACACACCACAGCTGTGAATGTCTCTTCTTCCTTTTTTTTTTTTTTTTTTTTGGTTGCAATTTGTCAGAAATTTTTTCACAAAGTTGGTCTATGTTGGCGTCAATATCTGTGTTTGTGAGTATTATTATTGTATTTATACTTGTTCAAATGTTCTTTTCATTCTTTTGCTAATCCGACAAAAAAAAAAAAATTCACTCAACTCAAAATTGAGCAATATTTTCCTCTTTCCTCCTTTTTACTAGCTGCCAAACACGAGATAAGTATCATCTAACATCAAATTTTTTGTTGCCTCACGATCTTTAGGAAATAAAAGTCATCAATTACCAGCTTGACTTTGAAAAAATAAAAAACATATCAACTAGCATGAATGGGTTGTTTCTTATATAATTTGAAATTTGGAACTATTTATATTTATTGTGTGTTTAGTTGGTTATCTATTAGCTGTTGTGATGTAATGTTACGTTGTGAAATTTGGAGTATATTTGCTTGCTTAGTCACTATATTTAAAGACTTTGTTTGAAGTTTGTAAAGGAATAGAATTAAATGGGTAAATTATAATAAAATGGAATGGGACTAAGATATAAAAGAATGGAGAGTAAGTAACCTTATTTGAGAATAAAATGAGAGAGAGAGATGTGAATCAAGTAAAGAGTAATGTTAGAGATACAAATTTTTTTACAATTTTTTTTTTAACAAATTTTTGATGTGGTAAGTGGTTATTGGTAAATGAAAAAGTGATGTTAGTTATGGGTCTAGATGAAAACCAATAAAAAATTGACCATAACAACATTTGGTAAAAATGTTATAAAATAATTTATGGTTTTAATATTACTCATCTAGTAAAATACTAAAATGTGCCAAATAATAAGAGATATGTGTTACAAGAAATTTGTAAAATATAAAGAGCATTATGGGGATTTCTCTTGAAATTGCATTAAACTTCATTCAATTCCCTCAAATTCCTCATAATTTTAGAGAAATGAAAATTTGAGTTTTTAAGGAGTATGATGAAATAGGTGTTTTCTCCTACCAATTTTATTCAACTTAGGAGTCATTTGGTTCGTTATGATGTGTCCTTAATGTGATGCACATTACAATAATGTGACATTAAGAATTTTGGTTTTTTTTTTATTTTTTTTATTTTTATTTTTTTTTTTACATTATCATAATTTAAAATTATAAAATATATCATATCATCTTAATCTCAGCATCCTCCTAAATAATGTAATGTCGTATTCTTATATTGAGATTACATTAATGTAAGATTACAATAGCATAATATTATGATGTAATGTAACATCACGATGATCCAAATGTTCCATTAGTGTAGTCAAAGGCAAGCTTGGTGTTTAGGCCAGGCAAGGCGCCACTAAGGTGCCTTTGAAGCTTTGAGGCAAGAGTCAAGACACCTTTAGTGAGGAGTTCACATTTAGAGCCTAGGTGAGCACTTGAGTGCCTTAAACAAACTGTAAGGTGTCTGAGGCAATAGCTTTAATGAAATTCAGCAAAAAAGGAAAAGGAAAATGGTAGTTTTTATATTTTAATTTAAGTTAGTGGGTGTTTCTCTCCGTTGCTCTTAGGGGTGAAAAATAAACCAACAAATTGAATGGACCGACTGATCGAAATCGCTGGAATCAAATTTTTTTTTTTTTTTTTTTTATTAGTCAGGTTTGGTTTCGGTTTGAATTTTTGAAAAAATTTGAAATTTTCAATTTGGTCTCAAATTCAGAAAATATTAAATTAAACCAAACTGAAACGGATCAATATGTATTAAATATAAGGTAAATTACTTACTTAGTCAGTTAGTCTATATTTTTTACATCATATTTTAATTTAATTCATAACTTTTTAATTGTGGTAATTTGGCTCTTAATCTTTTAGTATTGCAATTTAGTTGTTGGAACTATCGAGGGCTTGGGAACCAATCGACAAAACAAGAGCTTGGGGATATTATCCGGGCACAAGATCCCTCAGTTGTGTTCTTAGTCGAAACATGACTGGATAAGGTTAGGCTAGAAGATATTCGGGTTAGACTAAATTTTGGTGGTGCGATTGAAGTGTGTAGAGATACGAGAGAAGGGGGGATAGTAATTTTTTGGAGAAAGGAAGTAGATTTTTCTCTATGTACCTTCTCCCCAAATCACATTGATGGTGTTTTGAATAAGGGTAAGGAGGATGAATGGAGGTTCACGGGGTTCTATGGAGAATCAGAGACAAGTAATCACTATTTATCGTGGGATTGTCTAAGGAGACTAAAGGGCAGAAATTCAATCCCATGGCTTTGTGCAGGTGATTTTAATGAGATTGCACGGAGTCATGAGAAACTTGGAGGGAGGCAAAGACCAGCTAGACAAATGGAAGAGTTTAGAGATGTTCTGGATGAGTGTGGATTCCGGGACCTTGGCTTTACGGGGGGAAAATTTACATAGTGTAATGGACATCCAAATGGCTGTACAATTTGGGAGAGGCTGGATAAAGCGGTTGCTACGATGGAATGGCTAGATAAATTTCCTGCAACTAAGGTAATTCATTTGGAGTGTGGTTCATCTGATCATAAACCTATTCTTATTTGTCTTAAGGGTATCCCAAAAATCCGACAAAAGCCGTGGCGTTTTGAGCACATGTGGTTGGAGGAAGAGGGTTGTAGAGATACGGTAGAAACAGCTTGGCTTTTCAATGCACCTAGTCAAGCTATGACTAGGGTGGAGGGGAAGATCAGTCATTGCCAAACACAACTCAAGTGGTGGAGTCGGGTTGCAATTGGGAATATTACTAGACTATTGAAGGAAAAAAAAAGAGTTGCTAAGAAAGGCGGAAGAGGAGGCGATAAAGGGGATGTCTATAAACCGGGTGACAAGGTTGAAAAGAGAGATAAATGGTTTCTTATCAAAAGAAGAGAAAATGTGGAAACAAAGATCTAGAGAATAGTGGCTGCATGAAGGAGACAAAAATACCCGGTATTTCCATAGTAGAGCTACTCACAGGCAATGTTATGAATACCGTTTCGGAGCCCGTTTTAGTTTGTCCAATGAAACGATATATTTCGGTACCGGTCAATTTCGGCGTACCGTTTCGGGATTTCTCAAAGATGGTATATATATATATATCTTATTACTTTTAGAAAAAAAAAATTAAAAGTTATATTTTCATACATTTATAAAACTTGTTATTTTAAAATTAATCTAATTAATTAACTTTAACAATTAAGCTACTATTATCTGAATTAAAATACTAATTATTTCTTTTAATGCAACAAAGTGATAACAAAATTAAAATAAGGCTGGGCAGTTCGGCTAAGCACACTGCCCAAGCCAAACCAACCCTATGTCCAACATTTTATTTTTTTTATTATTCTTACTTTTTTCCTCACAAGCCTCTCTCTCTTTTTTTTTTTTTTTTTTTTTAATCCCTACACGTCTTCATATCTGTCTATAAAATTCCTCGATTTCCACCCTTCATCACATCACTTTTCATCTTTACCTACACTGACTGACTCATAATTATAGCATTCTATCTTTCTTTTTATTTCTTCTACTCACACATGCAACTTTGTCTAGGTTAATAAGCTTTAACTCTGTCTTCCTTCTCTATTTTCCCCCTCTTCGATGGAGATCCAAAATTGTTCAGCTTGACTACGTGAGCCATAATATTCTTCTAGTTAAGCTACTGCTATTCTACTACAACTCATCATATGAAGCAAAAGACTACAATGTTTTTGAGCAAAGGAATGGTGGATTGATTTTGGTCTATTCAGATTCTTCAGAAGATCCAAGTTCAACTTTATCTGCAACAAACCCATACCGGCCGAATCTTGTATTTCGGCCGAAATCAACCAAAACAACCCGGATCTCCTGAAACACGCCGGAACAGGCCGAAATCTCATCCGAGGTGGAATAGAGGGGCTTGCCGTTCCATTTTGCTTGCCGGTACGAGATTTTCCGGCCATTCCGGCAGGAACGGAATGGTATCCATAACAGTGTTCACAGGTATCGTCGAAATAAAATTGAGGAGCTGGAAAACCATTTGGGTGAGAGGTGTGTGGATGAGAATGGCATAGCAAATATTTTGGTGGAGTTTTACCAAAATTTATTTGCTTCATCCTCACCAAACCAGATTGAGGAAGCTTTAGAAGCAACACCACAGGTGGTAACAGAAGAGATGAATCATGAGCTTGTTGCTCCTTTTGGGAGAGCCAAGGTTGACATTGCTTTAAATCAGATGGACCCCTTGAAATCTCCAGGACCTGATAGGATGCCTCCATTTTTTTTCCAGCGATTCTGGTCGGTTATTGGTGATGAAGTAGCTGATGTAGTTCTCACATGCCTCAATACAGGTTCAATCCCACCTTCAATAAACCGAACTTTTATCACTCTCATCCCAAAGGTTAAAAGCCCGGTAAGAGTTTCTGAATATCGCCCAATTGCACTTTGTAATATTCTATATAAGCTTATTTCTAAAGTTCTAACAAATAGACTTAAGAAGATTTTACCTAGCATTATTTCAGAATCTCAAAGTGCCTTTCAATCTAGTAAAGCAATCACTGATAATATTATGGTTACCTTTGAGACCCTACACCATATGAAAAACCAAAAATCCAAAAAAATGGATTTTTTGACTATGAAGTTAGATATGAGTAAGGCATATGACCGGGTGGAGTGGAGCTATTTAAGAAAGATTATGGAGAAATTGGGTTTTTGTGAAAGGTGGGTGTCTCTTGTTCTAGAGTGTATTAGCACAGTGTCCTATTCAATTCTAGTGAATGGAGAGCCTAAGGGAGATATTAGGCCATCAAGGGGTTTAAGGCAAGGAGATCCTTTGACTCTATACCTTTTTTTGTTGTGTTCAGAAGGTTTGAATAGGATGTTGCAGCAAGCAGCCGCCAATGACAAAATAAGGGGATTCTCTTTATGTAAAAGGGGACCAAAAATCTCACACTTATTTTTTGCAGATGACAGCCTATTATTTTGTAGAGCTTCTTTGGCAGATTTACAGGCAATCCAAGATATTCTGTCACTGTATGAACAAGCTTCGGGTCAAAAGCTAAACCGAGAGAAGACAGCCATCTTTTTTAGCAAGGCAGTGAATGAAGACACAAAGGCCCAAATTTCGGATTTTTTACAAGTACCGGAGGTGAAAGAGTATGAGAAGTAACTTGGCTTGCTGGCGGTGGTGGAAGGAATAGGAAAGCAAGTCTAAATTTCATCAAAGAAAGGGTGTGGAGCAAACTTCAAGGGTGGAAGGAAAAGCTATTGTCCCAAGCGGGTAGAGAGATTTTACTCAAAGCGGGGGTGCAAGTAATTCCTACATTCGCAATGGGTTGCTTCAAATTACCGGTGGGCCTTTGTCAAGAAATTGAGGCATTAATCCGGAAATTATTTTGGGGACAAAAGGGTGAGCAGCGGAAAATTCATTGGAAAAAATGAGAGGTTCTTTGCCAGCCTAAATCAGAAGGAGGGTTAGGCTTCAAAGACTTGGAAAAATTCAATGATGCAATGTTGGCAAAACAAGTGTGGAGACTATTGAAGGACCAATCCTCTCTTTTTTATCGGGTCTTTAAAGCGAAGTATTTTCCCAAGGGGTCCATTTTTGAAGCCTTAGCAGCCACGGGTTCGTATGCTTGGCAGAGTATCCTTAAGTCAAGAAAGGTGATTCTGATGGGTATGAGACGGAGAATAGGAGATGGGAAGAGTATAGATATATATGGAGAAAATTGGCTACCAGGGAAGGGGTTTGCTAGGATCGTTTCTCCTCAGGTAGCGACATTAAAAGGATCTCAGGTTGCTACACTAATAAATCCAAACACTCAGTCTTGGAATATTAATCTGCTCAACCAGCATTTTTTGAGTTTTGAGGTTACTAGAATAAAAGCAATTCCACTGAGGTGGACTGAACAGAAAGATCGCCTCATTTGGCTCGACAGTCATGATGGGGAGTATTCGGTTAAGGCGGGGTATCAAATGTTGTGTAAGGAAGCAAACTCTAGTGCTGCATCAAGCTCGGACTCGTCGCACAGATCAGCTTTCTGGAAACGCCTTTAGAAGCTTCATGTTTCTAACAAAATCAAGTTTTTTCTTTGGAGAGTCTGCTCTAACGCGCTGCCCACAAAGGATAATTTGAAGAAGAGAAAAATTCTTGAGGATGCGAGGTGCTGTGCCTGCCTTCTAGATCAGGAAACAAGTTTCCATGCGCTGTGGAGTTGTGAGACACTCAAAGAAATTTGGAACCCTTGTTTCAGCTGGGTCCGAACAAAGTTTCCTCATCTTCAAGACATGCAAGAATTAATAAACTTGGTCGGACAGAGGGCAAAGGGACTGGAGCTGTTTGGGGTGGTGGCTTGATTTATCTGGGCTCAAAGAAACAAGCTGAGGCTGAATGAGAAAGGGGTGTCGAGAGATAAGCTTTGTGAAACAATTATAAGTTACCTCTCGGATTTCCAATCAAAAATCTAGGAGACCAAGGTGCAGCAACGAAGGGAAAATACAAAATGGATACCTCCAAGGGTTGGAATGTATAAAGCAAATTATGATGGTGCCGTATTCGCCGAGTCGGAGGAAGCAGGGATAGGGATTATAGTTAGAGATGGTAAGAGGGACGTGATTGCTGCCTCAGCTGAAAAAATACCGTACCCGGGTTCAGTGGAGGTGCTAGAAGCATTAGCTGCAAAAAGAGCAGCAAAATTTGTTGTGGAATTGGGCTTATCGGTTGCAGAATTTGAAGGAGATTCTAAGGTAGTTTGGAGGGCTTTGAAGGCAGCGGACGGGGCTCATTCAGCCATGGGGGTGATTATCAAAGACACAATGTCTATTGTAGGTTTGCTTCGAACCTTTTCTTTCTCTCATACTAGGCAGCAGGGTAATTGTGCAGCCCATGCTTTAGCTAAGAGAGCAATTGTTTCTTTTCCTTTATTAGTCTGGATGGAGCATGTTCTAACATATATTAGTCATGTTGTTATTTCTGATTTTCCAGCATCTTAATAATAATACTCTGTTTTGACTCTAAAAAAAAAAAAAAAAATTTAGTCACTGTTGTTATTTTTTGAATGGAAATTGCCGACGTAGCATTTAGCAAAAAAAAAAGTTTATTGCCACATTAATGAAAATTAATTTTTTATTTTGACCGTTTGTTATTTCAACAATTTTCATCCAAAAGATAATAACATGACTAAATTGACACGATACTAAGAGGTTACAGACCAAATTATTTTTTTAATGAAAATGGACCAAATTAATACAATAAAAAAGATATGATCTAAATTGAAATATGGTGTAAAGAGTTTGCTCTACCCTAAATATTAATAGGTAAAAAATAATTATAGTGGTACAATCCCAGGTTTGATCCCTACTGAACACAATTTTATTTTTTCTCTTCTTATATCAAAACTACGCAACTTTCTCTGCTGTCTTCACAGCCATTCTTCTCTTTCTGTCACGCCGCTTCTCCATCGTTCACGCGACTGCTTCTCCATCGTTCTTGCCTTTCTCCACCTCTCTCTTATTTTGGGTATGTCCTCTTTTTCTCTTTTTTACTTAATTGTGAGTTGTTTGTTTTGTTTTGTGTTTTTTTGTTTGCTGAAAATACATGATTTTAAGTATATATATATTTTGTTGTGTTTGCTTGGTATTTGGCGTTTGGTTGTTGAGAAAATGTGCAAAAATAAAGGGGAATAGTTTTTTCTTTTCTTTGATATGATTGAGTATATAAGCCTTATATAAATATATATATAAATATATATATATATATATATGTATATATATATGTTCTTCATATCATAATGTATAATAACTATATTTAGAGTTGGGCTCCTCAATTCACTTGGATGAGTGCCCTTTTGGTATCTCACACCTCAAGCTATACAAAGACATTTGAAAAATTGCTTAATTTTTATTTTGGATATTTTTCTATAGAGAAAAACTTAGGTAGACTTAGGTACCTTATGTTAAGTAGGGGGCGGCCCTAGACATTTTGGGATCTAAGAGCATTCACATCAGCTCGTGGAAAAGATTCCGTCTATTTTACACAAAAAACCTACTTTTTCTATTTTACACCATTACTTTTACAAAACACCCACATCAGTTTATCTATTTTACAAGACTATTCAATAAAATATTCATTATTCATCAATTTTTTATTATTTTCCCTAATGGTTATACTTTTTTAATTTAAACTTATATTTTAAGTAAACTACCAACACCGGTGGCTTGGCCAATAGAGCCGCTTGTGGTGGAGGTCCGATGGCCCACTGGATTGGTATCTCCGACCATTGTACCGCCATCACCGGTGGGCCGATTGTTGTAATAGTGTCTCCGACGACCGCCGTCGAATCGATGTCTCCGACGACCGCCGTCGAATCGATGTCTACGACGACCGCCGCCGAATCGATGTCTCCGACGACCGCTGCCGAATCGATGTCTCCGACGACCGCCGCCGAATCGATGTCTCCGACCACCGTATTACTAAAATCGGTGATCGAATTGATGCTGTTGAATCGATGTCTCCGATCAATGGTCATTTTTTTTTTTGACCCAATGGTCATAATTTTTATTGTTATATCCACCGGTCATAATTTTGAAATTCAAACGGTAAATTCAAACCTAACTTTAAACCCAATGCTAAATTTCTAAGCATTACTACTTTTATTTAATGTGAACCTTCGTTGGAATTTGAAATTTTCTAAGTTTAATATTACTAAGTTTCCAAAAAATTGAGACAACAAAAAGCCCTATATAAGTTGACAAACCCTTAGGTAAGTTTGTCAACTCAAGTTTAGTTGTAAACTTACACTAGATACTATCCTGCTCATTGGTCATTTTTAACACTGCAGAAAAATGGCACTATGCAGAAAAGTGACACTATGCAGAAAAATAACACTATGCAGAAAAATAATTATGCAGAAAAATCACATTATGCAGAAAAATAACAGTATGCAGAAAAATAACACTGCAGAAAAATGACACTATGCAGAAAAAGTGACATTATGCAGAAAAATAACACTATGCAGAAAAATAACAGTATGCAGAAAAATGATACTATGCAGAAAAATAGTACTATGCAGAAAAATAATTATGCAGAAAAATCACATTATGCAGAAAAATAACACTGCAGAACAATAACACTATGCAGAAAAATGACACTATGCAGAAAAATAATTATGCAGAAAAATCACATTATGCAGAAAAATAACAGTATGCAGAACAATGATACTATGCAGAAAAATAACACTATGCAGAAAAATAATTATGCAGAAAAATCACATTATGCAGAAAAATGATAGTATGCAGAAAAATAACACTGCAGAACAATAACACTATGCAAAAAAATCACACTATGCAGAAAAATCACATTATGCAGAAAAATGACAGTATGCAGAAAAATAACACTGCAGAACAATAACACTATGCAGAAAAATGACAGTATGCAGAAAAATAACACTGCAGAACAATAACACTATGCAGAAAAATGACACTATGCAAAAAAATAACACTATGCAGAAAAATAATTATGCAGAAAAATCACATTATGTAGAAAAATGACAGTATGCAGAAAAATAACATTGCAGAACAATAACACTATGCAGAAAAATGACACTATGCAGAAAAATAATTATGCAGAAAAATCACATTATGCAGAAAAATCACATTATGCAGAAAAATGACAGTATGCAGAACAATAACACTATGCAGAAAAATGACACTATGCGGAAAAATAACACTATGTAGAGAAATAATTATGCAGAAAAATCACATTATGCAGAAAAATAACAGTATGCAGAAAAATGATACTATGCAAAAAAATAACACTATGCAGAAAAATAACATTATGCAGAAAAATCACATTATGCAGAAAAATGATAGTATGCAGAAAAATAACACTGCAGAACAATAACACTATGCAGAAAAATAACACTATGCAGAAAAATCACATTATGCAGAAAAATCACAGTATGCAGAAAAATAACACTGCAGAACAATAACACTATGCAGAAAAATGACACTATGCAGAAAAATAACACTATGCAGAAAAATAATTATGCAGAAAAATCACATTATGCAGAAAAATGACACGATGCAAGTACATCCACCTGTTGAGAAAGTGCAGAAAAATAGC
This sequence comes from Quercus lobata, assembly GCF_001633185.2. NCBI lineage: Eukaryota > Viridiplantae > Streptophyta > Magnoliopsida > Fagales > Fagaceae > Quercus > Quercus lobata. The sequence goes on along the minus strand of NC_044906.1, from coordinate 33,854,113 downwards.
ATATACAACTAATAAAATCAGCAACCAATAAAATAGCATATTTTCATTCAAATAACATTTACAACCAATAAAATCAGCAAGTACAACCAGCACAATACAAAATTTACAATATTGCATCTATTTCCTTACACAAGTAAAGACTACAAAAAATTATGTGCTAGTATCTTTGCAATATACAAAAAATTGGTTGTCAATAATAATATTCCATTATGATGCATATTTAGACCTTAACCTCTCCAAGATTTCCAAACGATGTAGACGAATGTATTCTTTTTGCTCAGGATCCATAGTTCTTGTATCTTTCATCATAAGTTCATCTTCCATTTTCCTCTTTTCTACTTCATTCTTCTCTTCCTTGATACGAATCAACTCTCTTCGTTCTTCGGATGCAATGCGCATTGCCTCTCTTCGTTCTTCTAATGCAATGCGCATACTTTCCTTTTTCTCCTCATGCATTCTTCTCTTTTCTTCCTTGATCTCGTCCAATTGGGAGGAAAGTGTTGGGATCACGTCATCACAATTCTTTCTTTTCTTTAATTTCTCCTTTTCGGCCTTCTTGCCTATAGGTCTCTCCAAGGTTTCGCCGGAGTTCATCTCTTCATTATCTTCATCTACATTTATTGAGCTTGCAAAGGATTGTATGGCTGGTTGTGTGGCTGGTCGTGTGGCTGGTTGTCTTGTGCGGGCCTTCAAACTATCTCTTAAAACCAACCACTTAGCTTCATTCCTCAAAATTCTCCAACAATGCTCCAATTGAAATGCATTTTTGCAATTAACTTGATACATAGTTTTTGCATCTTCAATCTACAAAAGTAAAAAATTAAAAAACATAAGAATCATAAAACTAAAAGTGTTTTGATGTACAATACATATTAAATGTTGAGTTTAAATACCTTGTCATGCTCAGTTTTACCGCTTTCATTCCGGTTCTCAATTTGGGTCAAGCATCCACAGAATTTGTTGGTCTCCCTTTGAATTGTTGACCATCGACTATTTAAAAAATCCTTAGTGCGGTTAAATTTCTTGTCATTGTGGAAGGTAGACCAAATTCTCTCCCAAAATGTTGTGTGTTTTTGGTCCGTCGATGTCACGGCATCTAAGCTAACATTAAGCCACGCCGACACTAGCTTAATGTCTTCATCTATGGTGAAGTTGATTCCCCGTTGACCTCTCTTAGTAGTTGATTTTTTTGCAATAGGGGGTATAGATTGTCCCATTTCAACTTGGGGTGGAGATTGATGGACATTGACGTCTGAATGCGGAGTGGACATCAAATTACTGCTATCAAAAGACTCAAAACCTTGTTCATTGTATTGTAAAATGTCAAGGAAGAAGGGATTTTGATTTTGTGAGTCCATCACCTAACAAACACCAAAGTAATTTAGAAGCAGCACTAATAAGCAACAAAATTGAAAACAAAAAAGAAAAGGCATTGAGAGCATGGAATTCAACCACAACCAAGCAATCACAACCAAGCATAGATGAAGCACCCTTATGGTCTAATTCATAACCAAGCACCCTTATGGTCTAATTCATTGACCAATTCATGTACAAACACAAGAAAATCAAACCTCAAAGCAACAGAATTGAGAGCATGGAATTCAACCATAGAAATAATAAGTATTCAACCTCAAACCTCAAACCTCAAACACAAGATAAAACCCACATGGAATTCTAACTTGCTAGGCATCATTTTTTTTTTTTTTTAATAAGTACTTGGGCAGCCGCCATATTGCAAATAAATTTTAGCAAAATCCATGTGTAAGAATGAAATTTAATATAATACAATAAAGAACGCATGGTACTAAAATGTTTATATCAAATGCTAAATTCACAGACAAAAATGCTAAATTCCTTCCTATATTGAAATGTACATATTACATCTTTTCTTTATGAATATTTTTCTTTTTATTCCAAACTTTCTTCTCTTCCAAACTTAAATTCCTTTTATTTTCCATACAAGCAACCAATTAGAGAAACAACTATTTAGTATAAAATAAAAAAATAAAAAAATACTTCCAGTGATCTATTTTTGGTTAAATCAATTGAAGATTGGACACTGTAGGGAGCTCCTAATCGCCATCTCCGTGTTGGTGGGTGCTTCTAGCTGCAGCTACTTAGTGCTAATACTGATTCAATTAAGGGTTAGTCTTCTTTGTCCTGTTCCACAACATTTATATGGCTTTCTTTTTGGTTGGGGAAAATGAGTAGTTTATTAGGCCGTATCTAAGATGAGATGCCATATTATCATATTCTACTCATTAAAAATAAAATGGAGGTCACAAAACTCAGAACAAGATGACATTCTAGATACAACACTATAATTATTTGTATAGTGTTCCCACTTCCTACTTCCCACTAAAGCTTATTCAATACCAACATATTTACCCTCCTTCCATTACAACCCCTTTTAACCAAACAACACTATATACCCTCACAAAAATAGTAAATACCCCCCACTTCTCCAAAATCTAAAGAACACCCAACTCTCTATTTCATATTAGCATAGAAGTCTGAGCCTAAAAGCTGCAACTTCTATGAACAAACAGTACCAACACCAACATTAAGGTTATGTACACATTGTTGAAAACAAATCACAGTTTTTTAGCAAAATAAAACTCATAAGAGTAAGAAGTAGATGCATGTGCATGTGTTACTTGGGCTTGAAATTGAACATAATCATCGGATCAAAAAAAAAGCTTCAAACTTGAAAAAAAATTTGAGAGAGTAAGAGAGATCGTTACCTTTTGGGAGGTTGAAAAGTTGACTAATTGTTGGTGGGAGCTTTTGTGAAGTGGAGAGATAGAAATACAGAAGAAGAAGAAGAGAAGACAAAGTTTGAGAAATGAAGAGAAAGAGAAAGGGGCAGCTCTGTCTGTCTAAGTTGCTGTCTTTCTCTATGCTTTAGCTTAGCCTTGCTAAGCTATTTTGCTTATGCCATCTAGGAATTTCATTTGTCTGAATTTCATTTTTCCATGCCTTAAGCCTAGGTTTTGAACCAGTTATCCATAGAGAACATTGATCCTTATAAATGGAGAACAGTAATAAACAGAAAAAATCACTAAGGGAATAAATAATGTGTCTCCAATATTTGTAAATTGAAATTAATATCATATAGCTTAACACAGCAGACATCTCTAGACTACCTTATGTACTAAATTCCTTATGATCTGCAGTTCTAGGAATTTTGAGAGAGACAGATGTTTACCGGCATGGAAGTAGTTGTTACTAAGACTTTTGCAGTTGAGGTTGAGGTTGACCCTTTTGAAAGAGCTTTCAAATTTAGTTACCTAACTTAAAGATTTGATTATTTCAAACTTTAGGGGTTGAGAATTTCATTCAATCTATTACCATAACCACCCCCCAAAGGGGGTCCCAAAATTAATAAATCAGTTAACAATCACTGTTTAGTATTCACTTGTCTTTTTTTGAAAGTCTCTCAAGTCATCAGAGTGTTCATTCAAGAAGAACAACCAGAGACTTTTTGTTGCATATCTCAATTAAAGTTCCACTACCACCTAAACCAACGAGAACTGGCATGTCTTGGAATTATCTTTATCTATGACTATAAGCATGTGATATATACAGAATCTGAAAATGTAGTAAAAGAAAAACTACTAAAGAACTTGGACAAAGAAGCCCTCATCTCTTTCTATTCTCAAACCAGCCAAAGGCTACAATACAGGGCAAGCTACCCCAAACAACAACTTGACAAAACCAGCTAAACTACACAGCCAAGTCCAATTATACATACACACTGACCAGGCACAAAATCTCAGCAGCTAACTAAACAAATACAAGGTAATCACGGCAATAAAGCTAACAACCAAATATCCACATAGTAAATCAGCTAGAACTCTGTAACTATGAACATCAAACAGAGCAAAGTTCATAAATTAAAACATAGATTGAAACTTTTTTGACCTATCAAGAACAAAGTTCATAAATTAAAACTCGTTTATGTAGAACTATCCCATGGAGGTACTAAAACAGCACACCAGCTCTCAAAAATAACTTCGGGTGTGCTCCGAAGAATCCATAAAAAAAAACCCCAAACAAGAAAAAATTTGAAACAAAAAACCCCCAAAAAAATTAGTTTAGAGAAACTCCCAAGAATCTTGATTGAAACCAAAAAACCCTAAAATCTCAATGAGAAAAACCCATACCTTTTTTAGAGAAATCAGCCCAAACCTCTGTCAATAGAAAAGATTCCGTCAACCCAATGATCCACCCTCCTCACCGGAACTGCAAAACTCCTCAACCGATCACATTTTATTTCCCATGGTGATGAGAATGAGCAAAAGAATTCGGTGATGAGAATGAGCAAAAGAATATGAGAGGAAGAACTCAAGAGGGAGAGGGAAGCTGAGAGTGAGAGAGGTGTTGGTGTGCTCAGTGAGATGAGAGAGAAAAAAAGAGCGAAAATGAGTTTCTGTACATATAATACTGTACGTATAATATTATTTTAAGTTATAAACGAGCTACAGTGCCCGTGTAAATTTACACGGGTACTGTAGCTCGTCCAAAATTATACACAAGTTTAGATGATTTTACAAAGGCTGATGTAGTGTATTTTTTGCTTCAAAATATGTAAAAATGGTCCAAATGTGTATTTTACACATTTATACACAATTATACAAGAGCTGATGTGAATGCTCTAAGGCGGGAACTAAAAATGTATGTGTATGTGTATGTGTTTATGTATGTGTATGTGTATGTGTATGTTTATATTTATGTGTATGTGCATGTGCATGTGTGTTTATGTTTATATTCATTTATGTTTATGTATGTGTGTATGTATGTGTATGTCTATGTGTATGTGTGTGTATGTGTATATTTATGTGTATATGCATGTGTATTTATGTTTATGTTCATTTATATTTATGCATGTTTATGTATGTGTGTATGTTTATGTATGTTTATATCTATTGAATACAATTTTATTTTTTCTCTTCTTATATCAAAACTACTCAACTTTCTCTGTTGTCTTCACAGCCGTTCTTCTCTCTCTGTCATGCCGCTTCTCCATCGTTCGCATGGCTGCTTCTCCATCGTTCCTGCCTTTCTCCACCTTTCTCTTATTTTGGGTATGTCATCTTTTTCTCTTTTTTACTTAATTGTGAGTTGTTTGTTTTATTTTGTTTTTTTTTTGTTTGCTGAGAATACATGATTTTGAGTATATATATATATATATATTTTTTTTTTGTTGTGTTTGCTTGGTGTTTGGCGTTTGGTTGCTGAGAAAATGTGGCAAAATAAAGGGGAATAGTTTTTTCTTTTCTTCGATATGATTGAGTATAAGCCTTATATATATGTTCTTCATATCATAATGTATAATAACTATATTTAGAGTTGGGCTTCTCAATTCACTTGGATGAGTGCACTTTTGGTATTTCACACCTCAAACTGTACAAAGGCACTTGAAAAATAGCTTACTTTAAAAACTTAGGTAGACTTAGGTACTTTATGTTAAGCAGGGGCGGTCTTAGACATTTTGGGGTCTAAGGCGAGAACTAAAAATATATGTGTATGTGTATGTGTGTTTATGTATGTGTATGTTTATGTTTATGTGCATGTGTATTTATATTTATCTTCATTTATGTTTATGTATGTGTGTATGTTTATGTATGTGTATGTGTATGTGTATGAGTGTTTATGTGTATATGTATGTTTATGTATATGTTTATATTTATGTGTATGTGTGTTTATGTTTATGTTCATTTATGTTTATACAGGTTTATGTATGTGTGTATGTTTATGTATGTTTATATCTACTGAACACAATTTTATTTTTTCTCTTCTTATATTAAAACTACTCAACTTTCTTTGCTGTCTTCATAGTCGTTCTTTTCTCTCTGTCACGCCGCTTCTCCATAGTTCACGCGGCTGCTTCTCCATCGTTCCTGCCTTTCTCCACCCCTCTCTTATTTTAGGTATGTCCTCTTTTTCTCTTTTTTACTTAGTTGTGAGTTGTTTGTTTTATTTTGTGTTTTTTTGTTTGTTGAAAATACATGATTTTGAGTATATATATATATATATATATTTTGTTGTGTTTGCTTGCTGTTTGGCGATTGGTTGCTGAGAAAATGTGGGAAAATAAAAGGAAATAGTTTTTTCTTTTCTTTGATATGATTAAGTATAAGCCTTATATATAAATATATATGTTCTTCATATCATAATGTATAATAACTATATTTAGAGTTGAGCTCCTCAATTCACTTGGGTGAGTGCCCTTTTGGTATCTCACACCTCAAGCTGTACAAAGACATTTGAAAAATTGCTTAATTTTTATTTTGGATATTTTTCTATAGAGAAAAATTTAGGTAGACTTAGGTACCTTATGTTAAGCAGGGGCGGCCCTAAACATTTTGGGGCCTAAGGCGAGAACTAAAAATGTATATGTATGAGTATGTGTTTATGTATGTGTATGTGTGTGTATGTGTATGTGTATGTTTATGTTTATATATGTGTGTATGTTTATGTATGTGTATGTGTATGAGTGTATATACGTATGTATATGTTTATGTGTGTTTATGTGCATGTGCATATGTGTTTATGTTTATGTTCATTTATATTTATGCATGTTTATGTATGTATGTGTGTATGTTTATGTATGTTTATATTTATAAATATAAATATAAATATAAACACACATACACATAAACATACGTGAACACAAACACAAACAAACATACACAAAAACAAACAAATATAAACACATATATACATAAACACGTATAAACAAACATAAACACGCACACATAAATATAAACATACATAGACATAAACACACATACAGACTGAGAAAAATTAAACCCTCATATAAATTGAAAAAAATTGCAAACTTACACCAATTCTCAAACAATTTCGTTAGTTACTTTGTTGTGCTAAATCGATCCTTTATATGTGTTTATGTTTATATTTAAGTTTATATGTGTGTATGTTTACGTTTATGTGAGTTTATACGTGTTTATGTATATGTGTGTTTATGTTTATGTATATGTATATTTATGTGTATGTGTATGTGTATGTATGTGTATGTGTATTTGTATGTGTATGTGTATGTTTATGTATGTGTGTGTATGTGTGCTTATGTGTGCGTATGTGTGCTTATGTATGTGTATGTGTATGTGTTTATGCGTGCTTATATTTATGTATGTTTATGTATATGTGTGTGTTTATGCGTGCTTATGTATGTGTATGTGTATGTGTATGTGTATGTGTATTTGTATGTGTAGGTCTTTTTGTATTTTTCAGATTCAAGTGCAATACCCTGATGCAATTGTAATTAATGGCTGAGATTAAAAGTTGAAAAAACAATTTTCAATTTCAACTATTAAATAAAATATATTAAAGGAGAGTTAAAAAGTTAAAAAAAAAAAAGTAAAAAATGTAAAAAAAATACCTATGACAGTGCACCTAATCTCAGTCCGTCTTTCTTCTCTAACAATTTTTTCTTTTTCTTTTTTACACGATGCTTTATTCTTCTTCTTTTTATTTCTCTTTATATGTTGCTTAGACTGACAGGAGAGGAGCGAATGAAAGCCACGTCAAGAAAGGAAAACGAAGATTATGCTGCCGAGCAAAAAACTATGAAAATCTCTTCCTCTTAACTTAGATGATCCTCTTAGGTGAAATTGTGGCTCACGAGGCTTCACCGGATTATGGTGTGTGATTTTTAGTTATTTATTTGAGATTATGAAGCAAATAGTTTTTATATTTTGCTTAACCTTTCTATTTTCTGAAAACACTTTTCTGAGAAATACAATTTTTTTTTTTTTATTTGCTTTCAGTCTATCATTCTTACTTGTGATATGTGTATTTGGATCTAAAATTAGTTCAACAAATTGATTCTTCTTCTAAAATATAATAACAAAACCAATATATGTTTTTTTAATAGTGGATTCACTTTCAGTGTTTTCATTTTGTGATTTTGGTTATTTTGTGGGTTTTGTACTTTGATTTCGGTGGGTATAATTTGATTTGTGATTTGGTGGGCTTTTGGGTTTTTATTGCGATTTGATTTTGGCTGGGTTTTGGCCGTGGTGGTGGTTGTGATTTGATTTTGGCTGAGTTTCGGCAGTGGTGCGTGGTTGGAAGTGATGAGCTTGAAAAGCTCCGGCCATGGAGGTTTAGAAGGAAAGCTTGGTGGTCAGCCATGGAGGACGGTGTGACGTGGGTTGAGGCAGAGAGAGGATGAGAGGGAAACAGGGGCGACCCTAGACATTTTAAGGGCTAAGACGAGAACTAAAAATGGGGCATTTTTTATATTTATATATTAATTAAATTAATGTTTATTTAATATTTTTATATTATATTTTTCATCATTATTTTCATTTTCTTCTAAATTATTTTGAAGTTCATTATCAAGGTTTGTTGTATTGCAAAATTGAACATCATTTTCTTCTAAATTATTTTGGTGAATTTCTTGCTTATTTGTGATATTTTCATCTAAATTTTGTGTTATATTTTGTTTATTACTAATAACAAATTTATCCATTAATCTTTTTTGAAACTCAATTAATTTTTCTTATTTTTTTCTTTTTTTAAGTTTTTCATATCCAGATGCATATTTTCTAGTAGACATTTCTAATCAAACAATATATTTATAAAGACTAAAATAAAAAATAACTTTCAAGTGTAGAGCAAATGAGAAATAGAACCTGATTTATATAAAAAGTATTGTTGTAATTTCACTGAACAATAACAAATTTTAGCAATCTCAACTTGCATAAATTAAAAAAAAAATTAAGCACAAACATAACAAAAATTTAAGTACAGTACACAAGACTTATTAATAAGACCCACCAAAAAAAAAAAAAAACTTGAAGGCCAAACTTAACGCCCAGTCCAGGGAGGGTCCAGGCAGCCATAATGATAAACTGAAAGTGATAAACAAAGTTACAAAACCAGGCAGGGAGGGCCCAAATAAACAAAGTTATCTTAAGTTGTTAACAAATAAAAGCCCAAATATTTATAATTTTATACCTGATTCCTGAACCTCAGAACCTGATACGGTGAGGTGAGCAGTTGAGACTTGAGAGAGGCGGAGAGCAGAGAATCAGAGAGAGGCTGAGATGAGAACAGACTGAACAGTGGAGACTGGAGACTAGAGAGAGGTGGAGAGCAGAGACTAGAGAGAAAGGTAAAATTTTTAGGGTTTTGATTTGTGATTGTTTTGTGGTTAATCTCTTAGACCGGATTTGTAGTTTATCTGTTTGTTTTTTGGTCAATGATTTTGTTTAGAACCAATGTTTAATAGGATTTACCAAATTTTTTGTTTTTTTGGTTAAAAGGATGTGCCAGATTATTTTTGTAATTCATTTGAAACTAAATTTTCTACTACCCGGTTGGTTCTTTTCTAAAATTTTGGGGCTTGGGGGCCTTAGGCAATTGCCTAACTCGCCTAAGGGAAGGGCCGGCCCTGATGTTAAGTTCCCTAATTAAATTTAACCATGTTGATTTTTATTTTTTATTTTTTATTTTTTCAATTTGGGTTTATAAAATAGCAAGCTGGATGTTCAGTTCCCTTAGTCTGCTTGTGATTTTCTGTCCATGCTAGATTGCTTTTCGTTTTCTGTATGCTGATTATAATTTAATTTTCTTCTGTGTCTGTACTGTTGTTATGAAGTATACTGCATCTTTTTTCATAAATTCCTACTTTCATACTTTTCAAAAAAAAAGAAGATGTTCAACTCAAATGAAGACCCAAAGACCTCTTTTAGCCCAAAATGAGGGGAAAAAAAAAAAAAAATGAGCTTCGCATTTTTATTTTACACAAAAAGAAATGATCATCATTCATTGTTCTTTGAAGATTTGAGATAGAGATAAGGAGAACGGTACAGAAGATGGGTAGATAGAATTTGGTGAATATATTCAAGCTAATTCATTTAAAAAAAAAAAAAAAATTATTCTACTCTCTTTTTCTCTGTTTTTTAATTTGTTATATTAGGAGGGGTGTGCTCTGTGGCACACATGGTGCTGTGTAGTTTTGCACACAAGGTGGGTAGCTAATGTCTCTCATTGACTAATGAAGCTATGAGTCAGAGGTAGTAGTGAACATGAGCTAGTGCTTCTTTATCTTATTTGCTTGTTAGAGCTTCATCTCTACATTGTAAAGTCATTTTCTTTAATAAACTCGATTAATTATCAAAACGTGCTTTGACACTAACATGTACATTTTTTTTCTTTTTTTTTGCTGAATAACGTGTATGTCTTTTAGTCATTGATATGAAATGCTGTCTGATACGTATCACACTTACTCAAGCTCATCATTTTTAGCAAATTTTGCTTCATAATACCAAATCTAAACTCAAATTTGATGAACTTGACATTCGATTTTGTTGTTGTTGGATTTACACAGATTAACAAGATGCCCCGGAGGCCAACAAGGCACCGGCGATTGTTGAAACCTCGGCCTCTGACCTTCTCCTCTTTTTCTCGTTCAGCTGCTCAGGTAGCCTCTTCTTACTTGGCAAAACGTCGAATGCAAGACTCCAAACTCCACAGAGAATCTCCCCTGAACTCTGCAGGTATTTGCAATTTCATGTTAAGTAAACTCTTCATCTTAATCCAGGATGTAACACTTTGTTTTCATTTTCTTTCTGCATGAATTGTCTTTTTTTTTTTTTTTTTTCTTTTGGCCGGGGGGGGGGGGGGGGGGGGTTCTAGAGCCGATTTTTTGAAAATTTTAACTCAAACAATTTTGTTGAGAACATCTTTAAAAGATGTATTCAGTTGTTTGTTCTTGAAACCCTGAAAATACAGAGGGAATAGTGCCTCATTAATAACAAAAGCATAAATAAAGTGGCAAAAAAGTGTTCATATTTGGTCATTCTATTTCAACTAAAACTGACAGCCTTTGCCCCCTTGCACACGATTTACCACACCTACACTACAGCCCTAACATGGTACACACAAAATTGGTCCCTAACATGGTCGATTAATCATGTTTTGCTTCCACCATTGATAACACTTGATTTGGCCTATTTACACCTTGACACGAAAACACATTCACCCAGAGGCAACCAAAACCATCTGTCTCTAACTTATATAGTACACACAAAAACATTTAGCCATCTCTCAGCCATCCCCTATTTCCTCACACCCACACAAGCACAAACAAAATTTCTACCTTGTGCGCCTACCCATTCTATATTACATGTTAGTGGTTTATGGGAAAGTAGTTTTATGAGATAAAAATAAGGGTGTGGTTTATAGGTTGGAGACATTCTAGGTGGTGTTGGATGAAACAAAAAAGTAGGTTTTGGTTGATGTTCAAATTGGGATTATTTTGGGGATTTTGTTCTTTAAGGGATTTTTGGTGTTTTTGGGAGTGTGAGGTTTTACATTGCAATTGTTGGTTTTGGATTTACTTTATCTTTGTGCATGTGAAGGAGGGTATGGGGGCAAACGTGTGGGTGTGCTCAGAGAGAGAGAATGGACTAAAAAACTTTTGAGTAAAGAAACAATTAACCAAGCACCTTGTGAGTTTTCAGCGTTTTAAACACTCTTTTCAGTTGTCGCCATCCAAACAAGTTTTCACTATTTTATGGATCTTTAATGGTTTTAGATAGCCTGTCATAAGGAGGTTTTAGTGGCAGAGTATATGAATGTCTAATGTTTAATTACATTGGGTTCATGAGACTTGTAGGATTGGGAGTTTGATTGTTTATCTTCTTCCTAATCCTCTTTATTCCAATAATTTGAGGAGAGATGGAGAAGATAAGATTTATTGGATCCCTTCCATAAGCCATTGTAGGTTAAATGTATTATAAAGTTTTGACCTCTAATGTTACTAATAAAAAAAAAAAAAAAAAGACGACCTCAAACCCCTTTCCCTTAAAATAGTATTTGGAAGACCAAGAACTCTCTGAGAGTGGCATTCTTTGCATAGATTATAGCGTTTAGTAGAATCCTAATGATGGATAATTTGAGGAAATGTGACATTATAATTGTGGATTGTTGTTGTATGTACAAAAAGTGTGAGGAAACCATGGATCATATACCCCTCCATTGTGAAGTAGCCAAGGAACTCCGGGATATGGCCTTATGTTGTTTGGGCTGTAGTGGGTCATGCCTAGGTGGGTGGTGGATTTTTCACTTGTTGGAAAGGAAGGCTTGGTAGGCATTGTAATGCAAGCATATGGAATGCCATTCCTTTATGCACTATCTGCTGTATTTGGAGAGAATGTAATGTGCATAGGTTCGAAGATCACGAGAAAACAGCCTTTGAGTTGAAGCCACTACTATTAAAAATCCTTTACAATTGCTTAGTTGCTAGTGACTGTTTTTATTCTTCAAACTTGCTAGAATTTCTTGATCTTGTTTTTTCATGATTCTTGGTGTATGTATCACTTGTTTACTTCTCATGTATGTGGTTTACGCCTTGCGCTCTCAATGAATTTGTTTACTTATATTAAATTTTTTTTTGGTGTTTTATTTTTTGAAAAACAATTCTATAGTTACATCTTTTCAAACACATTTGATATTAAAAACAGCATGAAACGGTATTCTATTCCCTTCCTCGAGAACATGTTTTTGAGAACAGTTTTCAAAAACAATTCAAATAAGGCCCATACTTGCTCTTCTGTTCTGCTTTCAGATAACAGAATTTTGAGGGATGCTTTGGGAAAAAGGAGTGAACCATCTGAGTCTTCTGATGAAGAGGAGTTTGATGTAAGCATTTTTTCTTTCTCACAACATAAATTATTATTTTTATCAGAATTAGGGTTAAGTGATTAAATTCACCATTTCCTAATAGTTTAAGCTTTTGGAAAAATTGGTAATTTAACATGGTATTAAAGCAGGAGGTCTTAAGTTAGATCTGTGTTTCCTCCACTCTACCTCCTAATTAAATTCCCACGTGTTGGGGCTCACCTATGAAAAGGTAGTTTGAGCCCAGACGTGAGAAGGTGTGTTAGAAGTATGTGATTAAATGATTAAATTTATCATATTCCAATAGCTTAAGTTTTTGGGAGAATCGGTAATTTAACATGGTATCAGAGCAAGAGATCCTGAGTTTGATCCTTGACTTTACTCTACCAATTGTCCCAAAAGCTTAAGCTATTAGGAAATGACAAATTTAATCACTTAATCATAATTCTAATAATTTACAACACATAAAATTTTATTAAGTTTTGATTGTTGTTTTTCATGTTGATTTAGTGTGTGTATTCATGCAAATTCAATTTGTACATGTGAAGGGAAACGTTCAAGCAGATTTTGCATTCTTTGATCCCAAATCCAATGATTTTCATGGAGTGAAGACAATGCTGCAAGCCTACCTTGATAATAAGCAGTGGGATTTGAATGGTTTTGTTGACTTGATATTGGGACAGACCACAGTGGGGACTGTTGTTAAAATAGAGGGTGATGAAGATGAAGGAGTTTTTTCTATTGTGACTGCTGTAAACTTGGGAAGATATAAGGCAAGGGACAAATACTTCTAAATCCCATCCATATTTTCTGCAATGTTTATCTCTTCTTTCAGTGGTGTGGCATATGTACTACAAACTGACTCTATTATGAAGTCTCCTGATATATATGTTTGCAATTGCCAGTCAATAATGTTTATGCCACATTTAAAACAGTAGGAGTGTGCTGTTACATAATTAGATATGCAGAAAAGTATGGCTTCAATCTGTTTGACTTTTCTACTGCTTTAGGGATGTCAATGGGGTGGTTTTGGATAGGGCGGCACCAAATTGAATATGACCCCTATTAAATTTGTCCCATCCTCCATTATTGCTCTTTCTCTTTATAAAGTCTAATATTTACTTATAAAGAAAAGATCCACTGTTATCTCACCTTTAATAGACTTGAATTTAATATTAGGTATATGCAAGTACCTATCCTAGACTGTTACACAAGTTGCGATGAATCTACTAAGCAAGCAAACTCTTAATGTTACTCAAAATTTCAAATAGCCCCCCTGCTGTTCCAATTGCCCTCAAATTTACAGCAAATCAATGGACATGAGAAGGAGAAAAACCTGAAGAGAGCTTTGGTTGCATCTTTTGTTGTTGTTGTCAACTTTGGTTTGGTGGCACATTTGTGGAATAATCTGCTGTTAATTTGAGGGAAATTGGAACAGTAGAGGGCCATTTTGGAAATTTTGAGCTATATTAGGGCATTGGTCGCTCGGTTTCAGATATAAGGGGACATTGCAACTTGGGTGATAGTTTTGGTGAATATTTGTAATTTATCCTGAATATTATTTAATCCAAAAATACGCTCATAACCTGATTATATGCCCAAGAGAAGAGAAGTTTTATTAGGGATGGGGTAGGGAAGGTCACCTGACTAACACAATGACAATGCATCTAGTTTAATGTATTTGCACATGAATTAGCATTTCATATTAACATTGTATATAAAAAGGACACTATATTTATAAAAAAATTTCCAGACTCAAATGTGAGTTTGGTCTTAAGTCCTTGCTTCAACCCTGATTATCTTCTGCACCTGATATCATACTGAATTGATGAGGAAAGTTACTTGATTAGCAGTTCCTTTTGATAGAATCAAATGTAGTTTGATTGCTGACTGGCTGGTAATTTCAACATTTGTAGAGAAGCTGACCCTCATAACATTTGACTGATCAGAAGTCATGTATTTGTACTTATCAGGACCATAAATGTATCATGGAGATCAAGGAGTTCCTCCTTAAAGCATGCCAGGAGAAGGATGTAGTAGATGACTTGAGATTAATTTTGGGAGAGCAAGCAAAGAATGTGGGTCTCCTGGTCTCTCAGCGTGTGGTGAATCTTCCTCCCCAGCTTCTGCCGCCTCTTTACGATGCCCTCTTTGATGAAGTCTCTTGGGCTACAGAAGATGAGGTTAGATAAGAGCATTTGTGGATGGATGAGTGTGAAAATGTCTGTTTCTTTACCTGCTGGAAACAGCATCCTTATTATGTTCTGATATTCTTGTTTTACCTTTGGAAGCCCACAGAAGAGCTCAGGAAATCTTTTTGCTTTAAGTTTTATATAATTTTCAGTAAAATTTATAAGGTACAGTATCATATCATCTTTGCCTTACTATTGTAGGTTGCTTTTGATTAAGAGATGAATTACAATTGGTTTATTCATTTTATTTGTTTCTGGATGTAAACTACAGCACAAGAATGCTGATCAGAAAACGAAGCTGAGTAATGACAGTGATGAGGCAATAATCTATACAAAGCCAGAGGATGAAATTTTTCACAGGGTAGTGATACTTGTATTACGTCTCTCCATGCCAGAAAAAAACAAAAAATTTATTATGTACATTTTTTTTCTTCTTTTAACTTAGTGTACTTAATCGGTGTATTATTTCAGCTTAGCCAGTGGTCATTCAGCTTTCCTTTGCACACTCAACAGCCAACTCATGAGGTTAGTAGTTTTGTCAACCTAACATAATTTTTTGACTTACCCTAATTACACTAAAACTAGTACTACCCACCCCCCAAAAAAAAAAAAAAAATACAAAAAAGAAAAAGGAAATAACTTAGAGCACAATAGTATGAGTTCAAATTTTCTTTATACACTTAGCAGGTCGCAAATTGTGAGACTAGTATTTCTGTTACCCTACATACTTTGTTTCTGAGTGTGCAGCAAATGTTTCAGTAATTCTTGATTGCTGTGACAATATCTATGAACCAAGATTCTTTTTTTCCTTAGTAGGCTTGCAAAATGTTCTCGTTTCATACTCTCCCTCTCTTAGTTTTTTGTTCAGGTAGATTTTGAGTGGGGTGGGGCTGGGTCGCAAATGTTTTGTGTTCAAACTTAAATATGTCCCTCGTAGCCTCGTACGCAAACAGGCACAAATTTTCCAAGATCTGAATGTGCTTCCGGATTTTACTTGCCTTTTCTTATCTGAATATCAGTGCTTATCTCAGCACAGAAAAGATGGGAGTTTTTGCAAAAGATTTAGCTTAAGTTATTCACATCAGAAATATGTGAATTAATTTGATATCCAGTATCCCACCCAAGTGTCCACTTTCAGTGGTACTTTGTTGTTTTTCATTGATGCTATTGTAGTGGACAGTCGTGTGTTGCTCTGTGGGCCTGTGGCTTTATTCTTGAGACTAATGATTTTATAATTTAATATTCTATTTATTCGGTTTTCATTTTTTTTTTTTTTTTTTTTTTTTTTGCAGCTAAGAAATTATCGGTTTATGGGATTAGTCATGGCTGTTGAAGCAGAAAAAATTTCTACATTCCGACAAGAGTTGAAATCTTTAATAAATGAATCCTGAGGCCAAGCATAAGGTATCAAAATTTTTTAGTTTATAAACTTTCATTTTTCTTCTGTCAACATTTCTAAATTAGCTTTCAACTTTGCTGAGCTTGTCCAAGAGGTCTGAGGTGCCTTTTTTTTTTTGGGTGGGCATTTTTCTTGTACCATGGGGAATTTATCTGTAAGGATTTCACTAAATTTTGTAATCATGAGTAGTAGACCTGATTTACAAGACATTTGTCTTCTATATTCTGTCCTTTTTTCTTACACGTTTTAACCCTAGTTTGTCTTCTATAGTTTTCCAATTATTTGAAATTTTGGAACTTTTATGGCAGTTAAAACATGGTCGTGACAATATTAATGGTGACAGAAATGGTTAATTGATGGCTTAAAGCCTCGAAAAGAAACTTAATACCATGAGTAATTCTTGGCTTCATAACATTAACTCATTAATAAATAAATGACAGTTAGTTAAAATGAGTAAGAAAGTAAGTTGTCATTCTTGTAGATGTTTTATGGCATCAGGTATACAGGTACAAACTCAAACCTTGTCTTGGTATGGGCTTCATGGCCTTGTCCAGGACCAGGAGATCCGCAATCCAACACAGGGCCCTGATCACATTTAACTTGTACATAAAGTGTCCCAGTGTGTTTAGCAGGCTATTAAATGATAAAGCCCTTTGCCACGCGATGCCATGTTCTTTTGCTTTTCTCCGTTTTCATGCCCTGTCAAAAAGTCATTGATAACACCTCAACAATCATAAACTTTAACAGCCCAAAGGGCCCATTATTGTTTTCTGGTTTAACTTACACTCGGGGTTTTCAAGAGCCTTGTAACTCATCTAGTTGATACTTTATAGTATTTCTAATAAGGACATTTAGAGTTTAAATCACTCTTCCATTTTAACTATCAAATTATCTTAAAAAAACAAAAAATAAAAACTTGCACTCGATTGTTGAGAAGCAAAACAATTAAAAATAAAAAAAAAATCAGGGCAAAGGTTCAAGTGATAGTTCAGTTATAATAATTTGAATCTTAGCTCTCTTTCCTCTTGTAGCTCAACTAGATATGAAAGATCTTTTTTTAGTGTAGGAACAAAAAAGAAAGAACACTGTTCAATTGTTAAGGGGTGAAAAAAAATCTTTTTAAAACATAAAGACATAAAGAGCAACGTTTTCTATTGTTTAGGGAAGAAAAACGAAATTCATATAAATTTTAAGCACGAATACAATATTCGTGCCAAAAATCAACGTAGTTGTAGAATTATTCATATATTAACTAATTACTTAAGAGCGGAAAAGGAAAAAATCATTGTTCAATGGAAACCTTTTTTTTTTTTTACAATATTAATGTAAATTTTCTTTCAGAACTTTAGGACAAAATAAAACATTGGTTGTATCCAACAGCAAAGTAAATGTACCATTTAAAAGATGAGTGGCCAATTCAGCCTTATCCGTGTCACCGTTTTCATTTGCATATATAGTCATGCCAGGGTTCCATATTCCATAATCATATGTCCTATTTAGCCCACCAGCCACCATTGTTAGGAAACACAGATCCTAACCCAGGATATGCGATATGGTGCTAATTAAGTACTATCAATCGAAAATAGAGAACAAAAAAAATCAATGCATGCACATATAAACACTAGACGTGATTCACCTAAAATTAAGATATTTTTTTTCAAGGAAATTCAATAGTTAAGGGTGGAGGCACTAACCAATTGAGCTAAAAAGCTCTTGATATCTAAAATTAAGATTATATCCACATAATCGTTTCAATTTTGTTATGATGGTTATCATAATTACATGCTACACGCATGTGTGAATTATTTTGTTATGATGGTTACCATAATTACATGCTACATGCACATGTGAATTATAATAATGAGCTTAGAATTTTTAATGGTTATAGGAAACCATTGGTACCAAAAAATAAGGGAAGGGGGTGACCTATAGACCCTTGAATCTCCGACACAACATTTATAGTAGATTATACTCAAGCACATATCTCTTTAACCATCTCCTCTACACATCCATGCCTATTTATTTTAAGTTAGGAATCGGGACCCACCCAAAACTCAGACTTGCAACGGTGATTCCACTTTTTTGGGTCCTCCTTGAGTAGGTGTCTAAATTTTTTTTTTTTCAGAGAGGGAGAGAGAGAGAGCTCTAAACTATAATGTAGAGGCAAGAGGAACATGAAGCACATGGTAGGGGATTGGGACTTGCTGTCCTGTGGCCCCAAATGATACCTAAAGATATTGACGAATCATTGGAGTGAAATCATGACAAGTTTTTCACCATGTGTATAGGATCGTGGGATGGATTGTTGTTATTATTATTATTATTATTATTTCATGATTTTGCATGTGAGAAGATATAGGGCAAATTCATTTACATAACTTAATGCACAAATTAATGTGGTGCCAAAGCTGTGTTTGATGGATGAGAAAGTGATGATAATAACGAGTTTATGTCCCGTCAATTACAACTTACCACCTTAATAGAGAAGAAAATATTGTAAAATATATTACATTCCTAGATTAGTTGGGGATTGACTGTATTATCTCATAAGTTTGAAATATACTCAAACTTATATAATTTCCTAATTAAGATCAATCCATCAAAAATTTTCAGATTGTGAACCAAATAACTTAACAAAGGAAAATATCATTTTTGGTCCTTTTTTGCTAAACAGAGAAAAGGGGGGGGGGGGGGGAACCATTATGACTCACCCTCTTGGCCATGACCATAGGGACACCGCCTACTAGAAAATGTTGGATTGAGCCATAACTACTATGGTTAGGGGTAATCACAGACCTCACCCTAGTCTCACGAGAAAACTAGTAAATCAGGAGTTAGCTGCAAGAGGCAACCCCACTCTCCGCTAGGATTCGAATATGGAACCTCAAGATAGCGGTCACACACCTTGACCACTAGGCCACCCCTCTCGGTGGTATCACATTTGGTCCTTAAATTCATCTAATTTTTCAATTTCATATGATTTTTAAATAATATAAAATGATTCAATTTAGTTTGCACACTAATTTGACAATACATGTGTTACCAAAAATTACCAATGGTCACATGACACTCTTAGTCTTAACCATATATAGATTCTAGAATTAATTTGTTAGGGCATATATGTGAGTTTAGTTTTTTAATACCACGGCAAAAGTTTGTATCTTTGTCTAAGCCTGGGCAAGGAAAAGAAACAACCCTACGATAATTAAATGCCAACCCAAAAGTAGCTTAATTCCTAAACACAATAAATAGAGTTAAGAAACAGAACTACTATCATTTAGCTCCAGGAAATGAATCGCAAAATTTATTGCTTTCCAAACCCAAGCGTTTATGAACACCAAACTTGGAGATCCAAGCATGTCTTTTTTCTATGATTCCATAAAAGCCAATCGACAGTAAGGAAGATATTTAAGCAGGAAAAAAAGATAGTAAGGAAGATATCCAATTCTACTTTACTCAAGTCATTTAACGTAAAAGCAGTAACATCAAAGAAGGGAAAGTTTGGAAGGTTTAATTATTAGGCTTCACACAAACAACTTTTAAGCCAAGTTTCACCAACTACTTACGTTTGAACAAAATTATTTTCTTGGGTAGTATATCTTGGCAAAAACTTGTTATACACCCGTGTATTTTACACACACTTTGATTAATTTATAACTGAAAACGTGATTTGAAGTCACGTTTTCAGACTATAAAAACAGCTGTGTGTAAAACAAACACCACCCATGGATCGATTTTTGCTTTCCTTTTATAGAAACAACTTAATTTTTTTGATACTCAGAGTTTCAAAGTTATTTTCTTAAGTATTGGGTCCGTGATTTGTTCGAGGATTGCCCAAAAATACTACTAGAATACTCAGCATGAAGCATAAATAGCACAAGCACTTTAACAGAATACTGCCTAAATTATTACTCAACCAAATTAGAACGTCATTAGAGTTCCCATTGCTTAAAGAAATCCCTTTGACTACAGCTTTGCTATATTAACTATTAAAAAGGACAATGATTAAAGTTCGCTAATCGCAATCCACAACTTATTATTTCTTAATAGCCGGCCACGTTTATAAGTGAATGCTAGCAACTCTTATCATTGGTTGTTGGTATGTTCAATGGTCCATTAATGATGTACTACAGTTTGGATTTATCCATATTGTCTTTTGCTTTTGTTTACTATATTTATCCGAAAGTTAGAAATGATGGCAAAGTTTTTTTTTGATAACAAAAACCATAACTAACATTGATAAGCGTTAATGCACCATAAGCCCCAGATGTTGAAATAAAATAAAAGCATCATTGCTAGCATTGCCTATTCTTGACAAGCACATCTGCACAATGGTTAGCTTCTTTGTATGTGTGCTCAATCTACAAATTAGGAAAATATTTCAATATATGAAACAAAAGAAAAAGAAAAGGGTCTAAACCTGAAAAATGAGAGAAAAGAAGATATTGGCTTTTATTTATAAATGATTATTTGATTAAGTACTTTAGATTAAACATCTTTTAATTAAATTCTTGGTTGAGTTGTTTTTAAGTAAATTAAAGGAAAGAAAATAATGTAAATCACCTATAAGTTTACCAAATAAGAGGAATTAATAATTTAATTTCTATTTTTATTACATCATTTTAATCATAGTACTATTTTTTTTCCCTCACTGATCACATATGCACTTGAGTAAAATAAAATAAGACGAGATGCATGAATTTTCCCCAACTATTTTTATGAGGTTTTGATAAGTGAAATTGTGAAAGTGTCTCTTCATTCCTTTCTAAGGAAAAGATGAAGTCTCAATTTCCTTTTCCTATCTCATCTGTCCCACCCCCGAGAGAGAAGGAGGGGAAGGGGGATGGTTTGATTATTGTTGTCAAGTCAAATGGTCCTTAAGGCATTGACGTATGGCTGGGTTAATATGACAATAGCCATCCCTCAAAGCCAACAACAACACCAGCATCATTTGAAAGCATTGGAATGAGGATTGTAAATGAAACGGGTTGTTTAAGAAAAGTTTGGGTTCACCTCAGTCTTAGCCTTAGGAAAATCTTGTTTATGCTTATTTATTTAGCAAACGAGCTAACTTCAAACTTAAGTTTATGCTCAAATATTAAACAAGTCAATCTCAAGCATATTAATGTATTTATTATGAACAAATCTCGTGAGTATAAGACTCGAATTGAATATATATATATATATATATATATATATATATACAGGGACGGAACCAAAACTTGAAGTTAGAGAGAGCAGTTTTACTGTTAGTTGCGTGCGGTGACTCTAGTTTTTGGGTCGGTTGCTTAATAGGTAATGAGTTTTGTGTGTGTGTGTGTGTGTGTGTGTGTGTGTGTGTGTGTGTGTGTGTGTGTGTTTTTTTATGTGTGCATCCAGGGATGAACAAAATTATTTTGTTTAAAATTTTTTAAAGGGTCAAGTTGTTTGTTTTAGATAAATTGGTTGATTGAGTTTAATTGTTTTTAGCTTTACTATTGGTAATTTTTGTTGTTGAATAATTTTTTTGGGCTTGTTTATTCTGCTTTAGATTTTAGATCTGGCCTTTAAAAGGAGGAAAATACTAGAATTACAAACTTTTTTTTACAAATTATTAATATGGTGAGTGGTTATTAGTTAGTAAAAATGCGATGTAAGTGATAAGCCCAGATGCAAACTAATAAAAGTTTATTACCACAATAGCTTGTAAAGATGTTATAGAAAATTTTGTGGTTAGAGTAGTACTTCTAAAAGAATCAATAATAATATTAAGGGGGGCAAAGTTTGATTTTATAAAACAAAATTACTAAAATTGGTGACTATGTATATATTAATTAAAAACAAATTAGGAGGCCGTTGCCCCTAGTCTAAGTCTCCCTCCGTCCTTATATATATATATACAAACACTTTAAAAAAAGATAGTAATTTTTTTTGTAAATAAATTTATAAGATATTTGTTCTGACCCATTTTTTTTCCTTCGGCTACAAGCCCAAACCTAATGGAAGTACATATTATGTGGGCCCTTAAGAGGGAAAAAGCCCAAACCAAAATATTAGCCAATAAAATTCTAGTATAAAAAGGCGAAATACAAGGGAATACGCAGAAATAATCAATAGCTCTAATAAATTTGTCACAACTTGACCTCACCATATGCCCGTGGTGGCCAAGTCTAAATGAAAAGGTAGTGTGAAAGGTATTATTTTATTCTTTTGTTCGATATAAAGTTTATTTAAGATAACTGAAACTCATTATTGTTCAATAATAATTGAAGTCTTATTTTCCTATGCCTTATTTTGTATGTTATCTAAACTTTGAATTGAGCGTTATTAAAATGGGACCCAATTTGGAATGAGCTCCTAAAATCATTCAAGGTTGTTGCTTTAAACCATTAATCTGGGGGTGTACTGTTCAGATATATATATATATATTTTCTCTCTGGAGCTTAAACAACAATGACCAGTCGACTTTGGTGGTCTAGTACCTACCTAATATTAATATCCAGAAACTCTTGAGAAATGGAAGAAGCTAGAACTATAAAATGGTGGCCTTTTGTCTTGGCTTTTTCCTATTAAAGACATTTGATTTGACACCAATTTCATCCACAATACCTACCAAGAAAAATAATAGATAGCACTACTTATTGGCAAAGAAAAAAAAGCTCAAAGAGCATGCCTGTCACAGACACATGGCCATTGTGCATTCTTTTGTAATCTGAATGTCTGTATTGTGGCCTTTTAGGATGAAGATTCAAGCACTCTTTCATAAATATGTCATGATCCTGGTTGTTCATGTTTGCCATCAAGGGTATATAGCCTATCGTCCTTTTGGGGCTCAAACATCCTTCTCCACTGACCACTGACCAGAAGTAAAGTTGTAAATACATTAATAGGAGGCCCACTACTTTCGGTGCTCGAGTTGAATGTTTTATGAAAATTTTAATTTCGATAAAACTTAGATACAAACGTACAGTACCTTAGGTATAGGTGTAATATGTAAAGTTTTTTTTAAATAGATTCAAACACCTGGTTGTATTGAGCAATAATACAATAGGGTTTTCATTGTTGTTGTTATTGTCGGCGTTTTTTTACTTTTTTTATCAGAAGTGTTAACAACTTGTTAAGTGGTTTGAGATAAAGGATTGGACTTTGGAGTTTGATTGACATTGGATATGTCTTTTTGCTTATTTTCGGTGCATCCTTCAATCATGTTTTGAAAAACACTATGTTTTCATTGAGGACGCAACCCATTTAAGTTTCCTTATAATTATGAAAAAAGTGAGGAAGGAAAGAACAAGGATTGTCCACTTTTATACATGTAGATTTTTCTCAAGAAATAATTTAATTATCTGTCAAATAAGTTTAATTTGTAATTGCTTTCCAGATACTTCTTCTATAATGCAAGGAAACTTTCATCATTTATGGAAAATTTTTGTTTGTTTTTGAAATTTTTGATTGAACTTAGCTATCAAATTGGATGATTTTCTTGAAACCATGATCAGATAATATCGTGTCTTGTCTCTTTCTTTTCCTAAAATGGGAAGACTTATTAGTACCATAAACTACAAAATGAAATTTGAACAAAAATTTCTACCTTTTACTCAATAAAAAAGGAAAAGAATAAACCCTTTTTTTTTCTTTTTTCTTTTTTTTGAGAATGGAAAAGAATACACTCCAGAATGTTCTCTTGTAACAAATTTAATCCGGATTTATTACTTTTACTAATTTATTTTATATATATATATATATATTTTTTTTTTGAGAAGATACTAATTTATACCTTGTATTATATAAATCAGGATGGTTCTGATAAAAAAAAGAAGAAGGGACAGTTTAGCCGATCCGTCCATATCTATTGAAAACCACTAATGTAACACTCTATCTAGCAGGAGAAAATTTTTCAATGGCGCTAATTACATCCAAACACCATCATTTTATTGTGGACAGCTTGTCTTTTTCTTTATATTTGAGAGGGAAACTTTGTGAGAGAGAGAGAGAGAGACAACACAGAGTAAGCAAAAGGCTAATGACAATTTTCTTTATGTCATATAGATTCTTCTACTACCATTTTTTTAAAGACTTTTACCATAATAATAAAAAAAAAATAAAAAGAAAAAAAGAAGAAGAAAAAAAAAAGGGGAATGCAACATTGCTCAGAGCATGGCCTCCTTGGCTTCTTGACAATACCCTCTGTATTATGTTATATATAAAAATTTAACCAGTTCCACTTCTACACCCTCCCCTAAAATTTTAAAAAAACTTACCCTACATTCATGGCATGCAATGTCTAATGTATCATTTTTTGCTCTTATTACTATTGTGTCATAAGTAGCTCAAAGTGTACTTAAGATATATATTATTTAAGAAAAAAAAAGATGTGCATTTCTAGAATTTTAAAAATAAAAATAAAAACCCATTTTGTTTGTTTTGATTTTTTTTTTTGGCAGTTATTATGTTTGTCTTTTATGAATTCGATTTTCCTTTAATTTAATATTTTTCATATTGAATTGTATTGTTTAGAGATATAAAGTGACTATTATTTTAAATTAATTGATTTTTTACATGTTTCAAAAATTTTGTAACTATTATTATACTCCAACTATGTCTAATTTATCTAAAAAAATATATTGATCTAAAATGTTTAAAAATAATGATTGTTATCAATATGATGTAAAAGATAGTTTACAATTTATTGATGAAAATATTTATTTTAAATTATGTAAAAACTACATACTTTATATATAAATTGTGTTAACTTATTCTTTGGATTATTTTGGTATGTTTAACTTAATCTCTCTCTAAAAAAAACTCCCCAAACTCTGTGATGCTACCAACTAGGCTAACATGCTGGTTGTTCTTCAACCATGTTACTCTGTAGTTGAAAATTATGTCACACTTTTTATATACGTTATGGATAATATAAAACGGGATTGTTCATAGATATGCCAACATCAAAGAACTCAATTTCATTATTTCAATCGTTTGGTATTATTCACTTGTCCATATCCTTTATAGCCGGCGCAAGTCTTCATGGATCATTGTTAAAAAAATACAAATATATTTCGAATCATATATGCTTAATTTAATCATGTGTGATCGTGATTTGTAATTATATATATATATATATATATATATAAACCCATCATGCACCAAGAACGGAAACTGAAATATACAAATATATTATATAACTCGAGCAAAATATTATCTTATCTTACAAGTTGATTTGAACTTATATAATTAAATTTGTATAGCTAGCCACGTTGATCAATTTATTAATCTCTTGAACATGGACGTAAAGCTGTCTAAGCTAACAAGCAACCTACAACAACAGAAATGCCCTACATATATAGAAGTAGTTTGTCTTTCTTGAAAGAAGTCTAACTTCAATTATAATGAAGTTCTCGAGAGATGCTCTATATAATTGATTTAAAAATAAAAACTTGGCTTTAATTCTTTGGCTGGAAATGACATGGCATATTGGCATGGATTTAAAGTAACAAGCTCATTTTTCAGTGGCTTGACACATATTTTGTCACAACTTGTTTAAGTGTTAGTTAGTGATTGGATTTAGATAATTTACACATGGCTTCACCTCTCAAAACACTCCAATTACTACCTGACACTTAAACAAGTTATGACAAAGTGCGTGTTACACTTTTTGTTTCAACAATGACTGAGTTTAACAAGGACAGGGGGCTTTGTACTACAGCCTGATCTTCATTTTTCGTAATTTCCTTATTTTTTGAAGTTTGCCAATTTCAACATTCACGACGGCTAGAATTTGATCAAAATTGTGCTTTTGATTAAGTTGTTGGAAAATTGCTCATAATTCCACCAGACTACTTCACTACAATTGATCAAACACAGATAGATATGCATAATTTATATAAAATCGATTCCAATGTGAAAAAGAAAAAGAAAAAGAAAAAATCATATACATATATAGAGTCATTTTCAAAGTTGCTACTTCTCTGTTCTTTTGCCTATTTTCACTTCGCAAAGTTGTAGACTAGGTTTGCCCCTAACACACATGCGCAAAAAGGCTATACTATGTACACCACAATAAGATCACATCACATAATGTATGAAATTATTATTAGGGTTAAGTTTGTATCCAGTGCACCATGTACTGCAGCCTGATCTTCATTTTTCGTAATTTCCTTATTTTTTGAAGTTTGTCAATTTCAACATTCAGGACGGCTAGAATTTGATCAAAATTGTGCTTTTGATTAAGTTGTTGGAAAATTGCTCATAATTCCACTAAACTACTTCACTACAATTGATCAAACACAGATAGATATGCATGATTTATATAAAATCGATTCCAATGTGAAAAAGAAAAAGAAAAAATCATATACATATATAGAGTCATTTTCAAAGTTGCTACTTCTCTGTTCTTTTGCCTATTTTCACTTTGCAAAGTTGTAGACTAGGTTTGCCCCTAACACACACGCGCAAAAAGGCTATACTATGTACACCACAATAAGATCACATCACATAATGTATGAAATTATTATTAGGGTTAAGTTTGTATCCAGTGCACCATGTCTAGTGTCCTTATCATTATGAGCTTTATGAATTCAGCAACTAGTTACTTCTTGGCAAAACCTATATTTGTAACAATTACAGCCGTATTACGTGTATCGTGAGGCTAATGCATGTGCGGATGCTCTGGCGAAGCGGGGAACACACCAACAGCACCTTTTGTCTGTTTACAGCTCATGTCCCAATTTTGCTTATGTATGTTATGTAAGGGATTTGGCAGGCCTTGGAGAAACTAGACTATGTGCCCGACGGCCCAATGTTGTTGATGTATAAACTCTTTATCTTATAAATAAGACCCCCGTTTCCACCCAAAAAAAAAAAATTACAGCCGTATTAATTGGCTTTAGTGCAAAAAAAAAAAAATGGTAAAAATTCTGATGCGTATTCAAAATCGAAGATTTCTAATACTAATTTTGGGTTTTCTCAGTTGCGAAATATATCAAAATTATGTCTTTGATCTGAACAAAAATTTCATCGATTTATTGTTGATTTTTTCAGATTTTATGCGGAAAATCTATTAGAAACGGATTTGATTTAATTGGGTCTTCCACGAATCTTGTGTTTTCTGATGTGTCAATAATGATGTATAATTTTTTAATATTAAAAATATATTGCCTCATTATTTAAAAATGTCACATTATTACTCTCTTAATCACTTTTTTTTTTAGAACAAAAACACTAACAGTTAACATAAGAACCAATGATGCCCATTTTTAAACTTAAGGACCAATAAAATTAATTTAAAACTTCTAAAAAAAACTAAATAAACTCAAAGAACTAACAATGTATTTTAGCGTAAAAAGAAAATGAATTAAAGCCGGCGAGTGACATAGGAAGAAAAGGAGAAATTTTGGTCAACGAAAGAGACGCCGTTGTGTGTCATTTCTTACTCGGTTATAAAATCAATTGTCACACAAACTCCTAGCTGTGACAAAGAATCATAGCTTTCCCTAAATATTATAATTCATGACTAATATGTTTAAAAAGGGTATATTTTGAGTTCGTCTCATTTTCATTGTACATTTTTGCATACGTCTTTATGATATGCAGAATATGTATCTCCTTGTTGTAGAAGAAAAACGTACTCATTTGAAAGATTAATGCATGTATTTTAGACCTTTTCTTTTAGAGTAAGTCATGTAGAGCTCACATAACAAGGACCCATTTATATAAAAAAAGATTAAAACTTAATTGATATCGTCAACTAATTTGTAATTGTTGCAATAAACTACTTTGTAATTATCCTCCACAATAAAATAGGCATTTTTTTCCCTCAAGATGATACACATTTCATTGGAATAGAAAAAGAAAACAGAGTACAGAGGTACTTGATTATAGGATACGGAAGTGAAAAATTAGACAACATCCTTCTTAAAGATTTAAAAATTTTACTTCAAAACATTAGATGAAAACATAAATAAACAATCACATGTACTTAATCTCATAGTCTACTTAATAGTCAAGTGTCTAATTTAAATAACCTATTGAGTTATATTATTGAATTCAAAATACAACTTAATAGTCTTATTAACCGTAGCATGATGTGTTAGAGGAGATTTCTCTAATAAGGTTGGGTGGAAAATTTTATCTTATAAATATTGTAAGGACTCGATTTGTAATGACCCCAAAATGATATTGGGTTTGCACGTTAAAAGGCTCAAACAATATAATTTGCAGAGCGTGGGTTTGAAAGGCTAGGCCTTGGTCACCGAACGGTGGTTGGTCATGGTGTTCATAGCGATTTGCACAAGGATGAACCTGACGTGTTTAATAATAATCTATTTCGGTATGTCATGAGTGGCTCCGGTCCTTAGACCTCATCCAAGGAGCTTTCTGTTCTTATTATTCTCCCCTGTTTAGGACTCCATCGTCTGGGAGCCCCCCTTCTTTTCGCGTGCGAGTCTTTACATTATATAGCCCTTCTTGATTGATCCTGAACCTCCACCTATTTATCAGGCAGGTTCCTATTCAAATACCTATTTCATCAGCTGC
This sequence comes from Quercus lobata, assembly GCF_001633185.2. Classification (NCBI taxonomy): domain Eukaryota; kingdom Viridiplantae; phylum Streptophyta; class Magnoliopsida; order Fagales; family Fagaceae; genus Quercus; species Quercus lobata. The sequence goes on along the minus strand of NC_044906.1, from coordinate 33,825,352 downwards.
CTCCCCCTGCTTTTTGTTAGTTGCTCTAACCGAAGTCACACTGTTCAGGCGTCTTTTCTCATTAATATGGCTAGAACGTTTGCGGGCGCATTCAATGCGGAGGTGACATATTTACCTTGAACCACCCCCAATCTGTACCCCCATGTGGGTCCCATTCTACTCGCCTCTCCTTCTGGGGGCATGTTGGAGTCAGTCTTCGACGAGACGTCGCTCTTCCCTTTGAAGTCTTGGGATGCCGAGGACAGAGTCATCCTCGGCTGTGTCTTTAGGCTATTTGGTCTTTCACCACTTGTCCTCGGCATCTACTCTCCTCGGCACGGGCCCTAGGCCCTAGTGGAAAGTGGGTTGGGTCGTAAATTCTCTGGCCTCACAATAGCCCCTCAAAATCCTGCTATCCGGCTCCTCGAACGGATAGGAGGGTTTTGATGACATCAGGCGTCTGTCAATGCTTGTCAATCCTTGTCACCTGTTGGTTCCCGAGACTTTTCGTCTGCCCGAGACACGTTCTTAGAGCCTTTGGAAGGTGAAACGTGTCCTTATTAAATGCGAGCGGTTCTGTGCTTCCCACGTTCAACGGCGTGATGGAAATCTAACGGTGGAGATTTCCTTACCTTTATGGGCGGGAAAATTCGTGCAGTTACTTTCGATGGGAGGCACAGATGATTTTTGGAACTAACTGGCCTCTTCACTTTTGCGCTTAAGAGTTCTAGCACACATATTCTGGGTTCATCCAAAATTTCATCCACATTCAAGTCTATCTCCAGCACAAAAAGCCCGTCTGAGGCACCTTTACTCTTTTCTGTAAGTTCTCTGCCTTTACTAACTCGTGCTTTTTCTTTTCTGGGTTTATTTTTCTATTGTTCCCTTCCTTCTCCCGTCATCCATTGAGTTTGCTTAACAACTCTTAGAGATGGTTAAATTGAGACTGAGGAAATTGGTCGATACTGAAGAGGCGATGGAAAAGTTCATCGCCGATTATAGGATTCCCCCTAATGTGAGTTTGAGGTACTGTAAGATGGGAGAGTGGCATATCCTGAGAAGGACGGGCAAGATGGTAATTCCTGTTCTTGCCTTCGTAGAGGGGGGGTATGAGAATCCCCATGGGGCCGGTAACGAAGGGTTACCTTAGGCATTTCCGATTAGCCTCCACCCAGTGCACCGGCAACATGTTTAGGATTCTGGGTTGTGTGGATGCCTTAAACGAAAAGATGGGGCTAAGATTGACCCACCATGACGTGAATTGGTGCTATAATCTCCAAAATTTGAAGGGAAAATCCTATTACATGAAGATGAGAGACGAGAGAGTTCGACTAATCCAATGCCTCCCTGATTCCAACAAGGAGTTAAACAAGGACTTCCTTATCGTATCCGGTGAATGGCATGATGGCGTTCCATGCCCAATGGTGGAGGGAGAACCAGGTGCGGTATAGAGAATGGAAGGGTGCCGATACTTTGCACCATTTTAATTTGATGTGGTTCGGTTACTAACCATGTGAATGTCTTTTTCTTGCAGATCCAAACGCCTTTCACCGTCACTTTCACCTAGTTAACCGGGTGGACTTGGAGACTGTTCTTCAAGCGGCAGTTTTTGTAAATGACAATGATGGTCAGGTCAAAGCCGCTCACAAAATCTTAGGGTACGCTCCCGTTCAGAAGTCATTTGAAGACCCAAGGCACATGATCAACGCTAGACATCCTCGGCTTCCAAAAATTACCATAGTCGAATCAGGATTTTCAATCTCCGAAGGATCTTCTGTCCCAAAGGGCATCCCATTGGTGGACCTCTCCCCATCTCACCAAGCAGCGGAGGACGAAGGCGAGTTGGGTCAGTCCGAGGAGGGATTTGGGGTGTTTTACCAAGCCGACCCGTCCAAGGATCCTTCTGGTGATTTAGGTGACCCAGCCTTGTCCGAAGCGGAGCTGTTGTCAGTGGGAACATCCTCCCGAGCCGAGATGGGTCTTAAGAGAAGGCCCCCAACCAGCCTATTCGACCTCATTGAGGGCCAGCCGGGGAAGGGTACACAGGGAAAACCGTAATCCAACGATCCATCTCCACCACCTCAGCCCCAAACCATCCAGACTGGGTCATCCTCCACTAAGTCGCAGCCACAATCTCCCCGCCCCAAACTTCCTGCTCCTTCTCAATCAGCTTTGCCTCCTCGGCCGGAGCCCACTGACTCAAAGAGAAAGAGGAGTCCCAAGGGGAAGGAACCCATGGACGGGGGAAAATCCCAATCCTCTCAGGAGATGGATGAATCCTCGCAAGTTCAGAAACAGTTAAAGATTGGGCACCAGAGCAAAGGGAAAGGGATCGAGGCCCAATCCGCCCAAGGCAAGGGGAAAGAGATCGAAGCCCAATCCACGCTGAGTGCTTGGCTTCCCACCCTCATGCTCCACGGGAGGCCATTGCTGGAAACCGCATCCATGAGGGACCTTAGAGATGGCGATGGCGGTTATGTGGCCGACGTGCTAGGGAGAACCATGCTGCTTCCCACCGATGTGGATGAGTTGAAGAACATGAGGATGCAGGAGGTTTTCTTCAGCACGAAGAGGTACTTGGGTATGATAAGACTCTTGAAATCTAAAACTTTATTAACTCTTGCTCTCGGTCTTTCACTCACGATATATTTACCTCACTTGACAGGCTCTCTAGGCCACCTATAGGATGAAGGAAGAAGTAAATAAGCAGAGTAAGGCCGCTGAGAATGAACGCGCCAAACGCATAGATGCTGGGCGGACCCTCAAAGCTTCTAAGACTGACCTCGTAAAGGCTAAGGAGGACTTAAAGGAGGCTATCCGAGAGAGGGATAGTGCCTCGGCGGGTTTAAATGGCGCCCAAAAACAGGCCGAGGAACAGACAAAATGTCTACTCAAAGCTGAGGATCAATTGCAGATAGCCAAGGAGCAGATCAGTGATTTGAAGAAAAAACTGATCATGGCAGAGAATGCTAAGGGCGTGGCGGAGTTTGCCCGGGAAGAAGCCGTGAGGGCCAAGCAGGAGGCTAAGTTTGCCAGAAACGAGGCCGAAGCTGCTAGGGACAAGGCTGAGGATAAGGGTTACGACGCGGGAGTAGCTGAAACCCAAGCCTCCCTTAAAGCCCAAATTCTCGAAGTGTGCAGGCTATACTGCTCTCAGGTTTGGGAAGAGGCCTTAAAACGAGCTGGAATGGATGCTTCGTCTGATTTGTGGAAGGCGGAGAGCATATTTTATCCCCCAACCATCCGTGAGACCGCCTCCGCTAGCTCCGAGGCTGTGAGCGATCAACACGAGGCAGGGGTTGCTCAGTTAGAAGCTGCAGAGATCAGCGTCCCTCCTGGCGAGTTGCTTGAAGGGGAAAAGCCTCATGATGTGATAGAAGCACCTGGAGGTGCGAATCCCGAGATGCCCGAGAAGGTTGCCACACCTACGGTCGGAGCTCAAATTCCTGTTGCCGAGGAGCCAGCCATTCTTGTTTAGCCCCTACAGGAAATTCCCTTTCTTGAGGTCCCTAAGAGCATCGAAACCAACCCCTCTCAGCCTTCCCAAGAAGGGGATGTGTCCCTGAGCCCCAAGACTAGCCCTGCTCTTCCTTCCGAGGACGTAGACAAGACGATATTGAAGGAATAGCAGCCCTGGCCGACCTTCTTATTTGTTTCTTGTTTAATTACTTAACTCGTTTCCCTTTTATTTTGAAAATTTCATAGTTTGATGGTAGTTGAACTTATTAACCATATATATGAAATTCTTTTCTGTCTTTAAATTATATGCTGGTTACCCTTGCTGATGCTTACTATTGTTGCGGATCTCCTGATTTTTGAACTAGTTATCTTAACATGTATGAATGGTTGTGCATATGATATATTTGAGATCATATCCCGGAACTTTAACTTACCCACACCCATAGGACGTTGGACTCGTGTCTGAACCTGCTTCAGTGGAGGTATAGGCATCATCCGAGATGTCCTGTGTGTTGTCAGGACCAATTTGGTATCCCGATTTCCTTTAATGGTTGGTTTCCCCATAGGTTTGAGTCCGAGGACCATGCAATACCTTGGTTCTGTCCAAAACTTAGCTTTTTAAGTAGTTGGTTTCCCCATAGGTTTAAGTCTGAGGACCATGCAATACCTTGGTTCTATCCAAAACTTAGTTTTTTAAGTAGTTGGTTTCCCCATAGCTTTGAGTCCGAGGACCATGCAATACCTTGGTTCTATCCAAAACTTAGTTTTTTAAGTACTTGGTCTCTTTATAGGTTTGAGTCCGAGGACCATGTAATACCTTGGTTCTATCCAAAACTTAGTTTTTAAGTAGTTGGTTTCCCATAAGTTTGAGTCTGAGGACTATGCAATGCTTTATTCTGTCCAAAACTAGTTTTTAAGTAGTTGGTTTCCCCATAGGTTTGAGTCCGAGGACCATGCAATACCTTGGTTCTGTCCAAAACTTAGTTTTTAAGTAGTTGGTTTCCCCATAGGTTTGAGTCCGAGAACCATGCAATATCTTGGTTCTGTCTAAAACTTAGTTTTTAAGTAGTTGGTTTCCCCATAGGTTTGAGTCCGAGGATCATGCAATACCTGGGTTCTGTTCAAAACTTAGATTTTTAAGTAGTTAGTTTCCCCATAGGTTTGAGTCCGAGGACCATACAATACCTTGGTTCTATCCAAAACTTAGTTTTTAAGTAGTTGGTTTCCCATAGGTTTGAGTCCGAGGACCATGTAATACCTTGGTTCTATCCAAAACTTGGTAGTTGGTTTAAGTAGTTGAGTTTCCTGTCCAAAACTAGGTAGTTGGTTTCCCCATAGGTTTGAGTCCGAGGACCATGCAATACCTTGGTTCTGTCCAAAACTTAGTTTTTAAGTAGTTGGTTTCCCCATAGGTTTGAGTCCGAGAACCATGCAATATCTTGGTTCTGTCAAAACTTAGTTTTTAAGTAGTTGGTTTCCCCATAGGTTTGAGTCCGAGGATCATGCAATACCTGGGTTCTGTCCAAAACTTAGATTTTTAAGTAGTTAGTTTCCCCATAGGTTTGAGTCCGAGGACCATACAATACCTTGGTTCTATCCAAAACTTAGTTTTTAAGTAGTTGGTTTCCCATAGGTTTGAGTCCGAGGACCATGTAATACCTTGGTTCTATCCAAAACTTGGTTTTTTAAGTAGTTGGTTTCCCCATAGGTTTGAGTCCGAGGACCATACAATACCTTGGTTCTGTCCAAAACTTAGATTTTTAAGTAGTTGGTTTCCCCATAGGTTTGAGTCCGAGGACCATGCAATACCTTGGTTCTGTCCAAAACTTAGTTTTTAAGTAGTTGGTTTCCCCATAGGTTTAAGTCCGAGGACCATGCAATATATTGGTTCTGTCCAAAACTTAGATATTTTCATTAAGTGGAAGGGGGGGGGATTACCCCCTCGGCCAAGCCGTGGGACATTGGTTTGGGGGGATTAGCCCCTCGGCCAAGCCCCTAGAACCATCCGCGCTACTGATGCTTCGAAACGTAGCCCCTAATGGAAAAGCGTAGCCCCTAATGGAACTTTACTTTAGAGCACGACAACGGGCTGTTGGGTGTGACAGGGGGACTTTCTCGACCCACCGCCTGTGCCAACACACAAGCCTTTCCATAGACGGCGCCAATTGTAAGGACTCGATTTGTAACGACCCCAAAATGATATTGGGTTCGCACGTTAAAAGGCCCAAACAATATAATTTGTAGAGCGTGGGTTTGAAAGGTTAGGCCTTAGTCACCGAACGGTGGTTGGTCATGGTGCTCATAGCGATTTGCACAAGGATGAACTTGACGTGTTTAATAATAATCTATTCCGGTATGTCATGAGTGGCTCCGGTCCTTAGACCTCGTCCAAGGAGCTTTCTGTTCTTATTATTCTCCCCTGTTTAGGACTCCATTGTCTGGGAGCCCCCCTTCTTTTGGCGCGCGAGTCTTTACATTATATAACCCTTCTTGATTGATCCTGACCCTCCACCTGTTTATCAGGCAAGTTCCTATTCAAATACCTGTCCCATCAGCCGCCTCTCCCTGCTTTTTGTTAGTTGCACTAACCGAAACCACACTGTTCAAGCGTCTTCTCTCATTAATATGGTTAGGACGTTTGCGGGCGCATTCAATGCGGAGGTGACGTATTTACCTTGAACCACCCCCAATCTGTACCCCCATGTGGGTTCCATTCTACTCGCCTCTTCTTCTGGGGGCATGTTGGAGTCAGCCTTCGACGAGACGTCGCTCTTCCCTTTGAAGTCTTGGGATGCAGAGGACAGGGTCATCCTCGGCTGTGTCTTTAGGTTATTTGGTCTTTCACCTCTTGTCCTCGGCATCTACTCTCCTCGGCACGGGCCCTAGGTCCTAGTAGAAAGTGGGCCGGGTCATAAGTTCTCTGGCTCCACAAATATTAATAATATATATATATATATAAATATATATATATATATATATATAACCGAAGTCTTTGACTTTTTGTTGACCTCTTCAGAGTTTGTCATATCATTACTAATTTTTTGAAACAAAATTATTTGACTTTTATTTACCCCATACAGTGCCTAAAGAGAGTTGGAAACCAAAAATTATTCCCATACGTTGCCTAAAAAGTTGAAAACCAATAAGTTCAACCAAAGTAGAGTTGAAAACTGATTATAACTCAACAAATTATACACCAACCTACAACTATAAATAAATAAATTATATATATATATATATAGATAAATACAATAACAATGTACAAGCTGAAAAAGAATGAAGAGTCATGATAATTGAAAAGGCTATATTTAGGATTTTTATTTTTGGCTTTTGCTTTTGCCACTGCTAATAGAATTAGACATACAATGAAGTTGGTGTGGCTGGTTATTGATAACATGCTCAAAGCTCAAGAATGGCTCCATGCAACCATATAGTACCTATGGTATTCTTTTTTCATGGTTTAATTTTGTTGTTTTAGATGCCATGGTATTAAATTACTGCGTTGCCTTAAGTCTCGCATCTTAAGCTTGGTACTCTTTTTTTTTTTTTTTTTGGTCATCTACAATATTATTATTTTTTTAATCTACATTCTTTTAATTCTTCTGTTACTCCATTTGGTTCTTGTGAACATGTTGGATATCTGAAATATGTACGTTTGATTTTGTGCCTATGATTGTTTTTGTTGTTTAGATTGAGTTTACACTGGTAAAACTTATTGCTTTATATCTCTTTTTTTTTTGGTTCCTTTTGGTTTGTAGGGTGTTGGGCGCAAGTTGGTAATTGAGTGGCTAGGAGGAGAAATTTTTTGTCTTAGGCTAGCCTCACTAGTCTCCTTCTCCTTCAAAATTTCTCTGCCACTAAATCGTTTCCCCCATGGAAAATACAAACACAAATCTGATTCATATCATAATAACTCTCCATAGACACAAATCTAATTCACATCATAATAACTCTCCACGGATGTTTATGATTTTGTATCATCAAGTGTAGATTTTTTTTTCCCTCTTAGGTGATGTGGGTGGTTTTTTTTGGGCTGTTTCTGCTGTAGAGTTGTCGCCACCACCATGTTCCACCTCCACTTTCTTCTTCTTCTTCTTCGGCTCCCACAGACCATAAAAAATGCTACTTCTTTTTTGCTTATAATTTGTAAAGCAATACAATAATTTATAAAACAAAATGTACATAAATAAAATTAAGATTATTCTTTAGTCAAATATACATTCAGGAATTGTGCTGTCTTGGCTACATTTATATGTGTAATATGCTTTAATTGGGTATTATTTATGTGTATATATATAGGCCCTTAGCACACAAAATAATCATAAATTTTAAGAAACTTTTTTTGAAAATTTGAAAAAGCTATAAAAAAAGGTTAATTATTTTTTCCTATTTTCATAAAATATTTCCTAAAATGGTTTACTAACATATACCATAAGAACATACATTAGTAAAACCTCTATATATATATATATATATGTATGTATATATAAGACGGTTGTAACAAATCATATAACAAGGGAGACCTACTTCTCCAATAGTCTATATATGACACACCACTCTAAAACTCACTTTGCTCATTCTTTTTGTTTCTACAAACTCTTTGTCCTTAAGGTATGTAAATTTTAGACTCATCAAGTTTGGTGAAAATTTAATCAAACTATGTGTCGTTTTGGTTTAATTTATTTTTTGGCTACTTAAAAATAAGATTTTTTTTTTTTTAAAATTATTATTAGAGCAAAGTGGACATATTTAATAGAAATATTATCACAAATTTTTTTTAAGATTTCATTTTTATTAATTTTCGTGCATAGCACGTGTTAGTGGCTAGTTAAAAAAAAAAAAAAAAAACATATGGTAGGTTTAAGCTTTTACAAATTTTGTTTCAACAAAAATACCGAAAATATTATAATCTGGAATAATATCGTACACCTATTTAATCAAATCTATAATATATTTAAAATGAAAACTTTTAAATTTTTATTGACTGTTACTAATGTTGATACATAAGTTTTTGAAAATTTATATTTTTCCATGTCATCATTCTAATATATTTTTTAATTTAGTTATTCCTGCTACAAAAAGTGCTAAATTATGGAACTTTAAACTCATTAGAACTCATTGTCTTTTTGGATAAAGTATTCTGAAACTATTTTTTTTTTTCCTAAATTAGGTCTGGCCTGTTTGCTATAAACAAATTCTAATTAAATTATTTTTATTATTTTCAAAAAAAAAACTCTACTTTGGTCTTTTATTTATTAATACATACTAATTAAACATGCATCATATCTAAATCATTTTTGTTGAATATTTCTCTCGCTACATGGTTTAGTGAATAATTTGCATATTAATGATAAAGCTTAATCCATCTATGAATTTAGTCAATAGAAAAGGCTTTTTTTTTTAATACTTTATTCAAATCATTTAAACTAAAAATTGAAGTCAAAATAATTATATTTGTAAGGTTGAATTTATTCAATCGAGTGTTGGTTTTATTCCGTGCCAAATTTGCTTGTATTTTAGTAATTAGATACCTTGTATTTAGGTGAGAATTATGTAAGGGTTGTGTGTGAAAAAGTGTAAAGAAAACTCAAGTTGTGTGCATTCAAAGGAGTCTCGCGATTGGCAACTCACCAAAATGCTACACGTGTGAAGCATGCAGGAAGCTGAAGGGTCATGACAATTGGAGTACTACAAGACAAAAAGTATAGTCTGGTCAAACAATTATCTCGCGCCTCAAACTCGCGACTCATCCCACTAGCGAGACTAAGTCGCTAAAATGCCCTCTTATGTAGAAAAATGAACTTTCACGTTCCTCACGTACACTACTATAAATATTCATATACCCACGAAATGTAGAGAGTTTCTAGAGAGAATTTTGAGTAAGAAACCCTAGAGAAAAACCAAGATTGATTCATTCACAATCTTAGACATTTGATTCTCGAATTCCTCTACTCTTACCTCTCCATTGACATATCATTGAAAGGTACATTTGCCAAATCCTTATCTCACCATACGAATATCAGTGAGGAAGTATTTTGGTGCTTGGGAAGCAGTTCGGAGATGACCAATTCATTTGGTTGATGTAATGGGCTTATTGCGGGATTCGGGAAGGTAAAGAAGACACGGTTAGGCTTAATCCTGTTGGAGCAAGAAACTTGGAGGGTTTAATTGCATAGTGTAGATTAGGCTTGAAGGGTCTACTGCTATTCGTGTATCTCAACTTTATTCTTTAATGGATCATTTCGTCGAGTTCTTCAGTTTCCTTTTCTATAACACATGCCGGTGTTATCTTTGTATTTGCATTTCTCTAACTCTTACTCTTACCTTTTAATTGTTGGTGTTTTGTGATTAATTATGGTGTAGAGTTGTTTATTTGTTAGGGTTTCTGCTTGTACCTATTATTCCGCACATATATTGTTTGGGTATAAGCTTGTGTTAGTTTAATTTGAAAATGGGGGTCTAAACATTCATTAATGTTTTACACACTAATTGAACATTCAATATTCAAAAACTTTCATCCAAATAAAAATTACTTGATTTTGCAATTTTTTTTGATTTATAAGTTTTAACTAATCCTCCACTTTCGTATTGATTTTACTATATTCCAATAATTTTATAACCACTCAGGATTTTTTTTTTGGTAATTAATAAATTTCAAGGAATAGATTTCTATTATAATTGTCAACAAATAAAACCTTATACGTCAATGCCTTTTCTTGAATTATTTTGCTAGTTAAAAGAAGAATTTGTGATTTATAAGTTTTTTTAAAAAAAAATTATAATAATTTTTAGATATCATAGAATTTTAACTTATATCATTCATTTCATAATGATTATTTTTTTAATGTTTTAATCAATCCTCCACTTTATGTATTGATTTAACTATATTCCTATAATTTTATAAGCAGTCAAGATTTTTTTTTTTTTTGGTAATTAATTTATTTTAAGGAATTGATTTCTACTTTTTTTTTCTTTAATTGTGAACAGATAAAACATTCTACATCAAAGCCCATTTTTGAATTATTTTGCCCAATTTAAAGCAGAAGTAAATACCTTTCACTTAATATTCTTTGGCAAGAAATGTGCTTAAAAATATTTGTGGTTAAAATAAATAATAGTCAGTAACTCAATGGGTGTTCCTTGTATGCAGTGTTACTAAAATCTTAGGCAAAGTAAAAATGTGCCTACGGTCCTGCACCATAGGAATGATCCAAATTGGAGTGGGAACACGAGTTGGATCATAGGATAGTATAGCTATTGTACCAAGACACCGCACAGAGAGAGAGAGAGAGAGAGAGCGAGAGAGAGAGTGATGACTACTTGATGAAATTTTATTATATTTAGCTGAGAGCGTAGAGCGTAAGTTGATGCATGTTTGTCAACCTTGTTTTGGTTTATTAATTTATTGTATTTTTTTGCTTGCTATTATTTTCACTTTTCTCTTAAATAATTCTTAAACTTGTTCTTTATCTTTGCCGTGGATGATGTGGGTGCCAGCAATGTCATGGTTGACAATGTTGTTTATGATGGTGAAATCACCTTTGAGAAAAACATTGAATAAAGTAATAAAGAACTTGGTTTATGGATGATTGAATATTCATCATTATGTATGTTTGTGTTGTTACAAAAGTGAAAGTTTTGGAAATATTACTCTTTGCATTGTGTTGATAATTTTGAACCTTATATATGTTTTGTGACATTAAAACTTGTAACTTTGAAGTTTGGAGTTTGTTTATGCAATGAGAATTTGGTACTTAATGAGTAATTATCTCCTTTTATCATTAATGCATGTACTAAAAAATACAGTCTATATCAGCGTTACAAAAACGCCGTTATAGCTCCTAAAAGCACTAGCATAAGTTCATTTGGACTATACCGGTGTTTTTTATGTTGGCACTTTTTATATAAAATTTACTTTTTTTCTTCAAATTTTTTTTTTTAACATATATCATAATTATTGGTGATTTTTCATTTTCCTTTTACTGAATGTTCTAAAGGGCCATCATAACGATTGAGATGAGCTAGGTATCTCCTTTTTTTTTTTAGCCATTACATATCATTTTTTTTTTTTAAAGCCACAGAAATTTTTATTGATGGAGAATAGGAATCTCGTTCAATATTTAATGGGTGAGACAAGGTGGAATTTCTTCAAACCATGCCTCCACTCTCCAGATGATCAGCACTATATGAAAGGCATATAAGAAGCTAAAGTTATAGCAGTAGTGTTATGTGATGTTCGTATGGGAAACGTGTACATAGAAGAAACTCCGAGAGAGAGCAAAGTACGCATAGCTTGCAACACAACTTGAATATATCCAAGATGATATGATCAAATTAAGCTAACATTCAAAATAGGCCAATGAGTAGTTGACGGTCGAGATATAGCAATATGAGAAGCTGTACTCTGAATTTGAACACCCAACTTTCGGCAGTACCTCCATGAGACTACATATGTATATAAGGGTAACGCGTGGACCACTTTGTGAAGTCCGAAACACAAACACACCCAATATTCACCGTGTCAGTCCCATCAACTTCCATGCATTGTGGAAAATCTGTAAGTTTGGCAGACAAACATGAAAAGCTAGCTTTGCCAAAACGTCTGGTGCGTAATGGGAACAACGTACCGATCAGCAGGAGTGACCAGCACGTGGAAGATCGTCTCCTCGGGCACCTCGATCACATAATTCACACGTGGTTATCATTCCCTCTGTAGCCATGTGCATTACAGGTTGCAGATCAGGATGAACCACCTGCTTGGTGTTCAAGCAAGTGATAAAGTACTCATTTACTGTGTATATATAATAGCTCGTTTGTACTTTGTATATATCTATATAATTGCATCCCTAGGCCCGGCCCCCCTGAATCTCATAGTTACTCACTTAGTGTAAATATTCTCTCACACACCTGTTCATGTTATGTAGACGTTTAAAATGTGAAAAAACGATGTGTACAAAAAATATTAAATAAGTTGTGTGAGACTTAAGTTAATTATGGACCTTTGTGAGGGAAAATAAAATAAAAATATATCCTATTCACCACCTTTGAAAGCCCACAACTTTTTGCTTAAGTTGAGTTTGTTTCTATATAAATATATTTTGATTAAATATTTTTTGTAGAAAAACTTCTTATTTTCTATTGTTTGATTGTGTTTTTAAAAATATTTTGGAAAATGAATTTTGGTATTTTTCTAGTACATAATATTGATTTCCTCACAAAATCTAACATAATTAATGAACATAAAATACACAATTCCAACATCTAAACTCATAACAATCCAACCAACATCATATCCAATCAATCACACAGGTAAAAATTATTCTAGTAATTTTAATGTCACAAATTGTAAGCTAGTTGGAACATTTATGCAAAATAATAATTCCAAATCTTTAAAAAAAAATAAAAAATTCTTAGAAGGGGATGGTTATGCCAAACTAGTGGTGGTGAAAGTGGGTGGGAGGTAGGGTGGGGCAACGTTGGGGGGAGGGGATCCTATGGGTTGTAGGTGGTGGTGTCAAATTTGCACGAGCGACATCTATTGGAAAGCTTAATTAGGGCATAAATTGTTTTACATTTATTGGAGAGCTTGGGGTAGAAATTATTTTACATTTCTTTTGAGGTCGTAAAACAATTACGCCTTTCAATTGGGCTAACACTTGAAAATGGCAAAAATGTTCTCCAAAAAATGTATTACATTAAAATAAACGCAGACCCAAATTCACTTTTTATCTCACCTTTTACTAAATATATTAGCCTTTCTAAAAATAAGCTAATTTGTTTGTTTGTTTGTTTGGTTTTTTTTTTTTTTTTTTTTTGGGTCTCATCCTTTAGCAAATAAGCTACTGAATGTTATGGGATGCTAAACTTGCAATCACCTCTATTACACCTTATCAAATGACACAGCACGATGGCAAAGGTTGAGGATGAGATGACAAAGGTTGGATGATTGTGGGTAACTCGTTGGTAAATGTAGTGAAAAAGGTGTTTTTGGAGAGGAAACTTTCGGAGTACCTCAACAAAACCCACATTGCACTAATTCCAAAAATCCAAGGCCCAGAAACTCTTGCTAATTTTAGGTCGATTAGTCTATGCAACACTGTTTACAAAATCATAATTAAGATAATTGTTTCTTGATTAAGGCCTCACTTGGACAAGCTAGTTTCACCCCTTCAAACAACGTTTGTTCCCGGTAGGAAAGAAGTTGATAATGCAGTCATAGTTCAAGAAATTGTTCATTCGTTGGGTAAGAAAAAAGGGAAAGGGGGTTATATGGCCTTAAAGATTGATCTTGAGAAAGCCTATGATAAGCTTGAGTGGAATTTCATAAGGGATGTACTCATTAGAGCAAATCTGCCGACTGACTTGATTGAAATCATTATGAGCTGCATCTCCACCGTTTCTACATCCATTTTGTTTAATGGTGAAGCTTTGGAGCCGATATACTCCTCTAGAGGGATAAGGCAAGGAGACCCTTTATCTCCATACTTGTTTATCCAACTTATTGTGGATAAATGCAATGCTAAGCTGTGGCAGCCTGTTAAGGCGTCTAGTAATGGACTTCTCTACCATTAGAGATGTTTGCAAGTGCTGATGGCACCAATTGCTGATGGCACCAACTGCTCTACCATTAGAGATGTTTTGGATGAATTTTGTAGCACATCTGGGCAAATAATTAGTGAGGCTAAATCAAGAGTTTATTTTTTGCCCAATGTGGATAGGGATACTAGGGAATCATTAAGTGATATCCTTGGGTTTGCCTCCACTCCTTTGCTTGGTAAGTACCTTGGTCTCCCTATCACGCACTTAAGATCCTCCTCCCATGAGTATAATTTTGTTTTGGATAGAGTCAAACAAAAACTAGCAGGATGGAAGGTGAATATACTTTCTTTTGCTAGTCGTGCCATTCTTATTCAAGCTTCTTCAGCGGCAATACCATCCTATATTATGCAGTGCACTAAGTTACCAGGAAGAATATTGGAAGGGATTGATCGGGTTAATAGGAATTTCCTATGGGGTACCACGGAGACCGCCAAAAAAATACATTGGGTAGGATGGGAAAAAGTTACAAGAACTAAAGAGGAAGGAGGGCTTGGGTTACAAGCAGTAAAAGGTAGAAATACAGCCCTTCTTGCCTAGCTTAATTGGCGTTTGCACACAGAAAAAGAAGTTCTGTGGGCTCAAGTCCTTTGGCAAAAGTATCACAATAATAGAAGGCTCATTGCTAGTAATCTAGAAAGATTGCCTTGTTCCTAGATTTGGAGAGCCATAAAAAGAGGTAGGGAAGTCTTTAATAAAGGAAGTTTGATGATGATTAGCAGAGATAGTAATATCAGCTTTTGGAGGGGCAATTGGCTGAGCAAAGGACCCCTCCAAAATTTGATTCACAGGCCTCTAACTCAAGATGCAATTCACTTAGAAATCAAGGATGTTTTAACAGACACGAGTTGGGATTGGAGCCTTGTTCCTTTGGATCTGCGCCTGGATATAAAATCATCGATCCAAGCCATACCTACTCCTATCACTAGTAGAGGAAGGGATAGAATTTCTTGGATGGGCAGCCTGAGGGGCACCTTTGATCTTAGGAGTGCCTATTCAATTGCCATAGAAACGGAAGCTGATATGTTTGTTCCTAATTTTGGGTGGATTTGGAAGCTGAACACTTTGCCCCGTATTAAGACTTTCTTGTGGATGTGTGCTCATAGGAGTATAGGGGTTAAGGCTTGCCTTGCGAGAAGAGGAGTGGTTGAGGAGGAGTCATGCCCAATCTGTCAAAGGACATCAGAATCAATATTACATGCCCTTAGGGACTGCCATAAAGTCAAAGAAGTTTGGGGGCAGTTAGGAGTTCAGAGGACTGACCGAGTTTTTTGGGCAAGTAATTTGCAAGATTGGATCAAGATCAATAGGAAAGAAAGGAAAAACTACTTTCAAGGTAACCCTCCTTGGAATGTTATATTCCCAATAGCGGTTTGGAATTTATGGAAGAGTAGAAATATGTTTATATTCAAGAGGAAAAGCTAAAACCCGAGTATAACCGAAGTAATTGTTAACCAAGCTATGGAGTTTTTGTGTTATGTAGCTTCTCCTAGAAACCCAACCCGAGTAGTGACAAGAAGCATCAGATGGGAGAGGCCAGCGGTGGGATGGAAGAAGTTGAATTCTGATGGGTTAACCAAGCTATAGGTAGTTCTGGGCAAGCAGGCTGTGGTGGTGTTGTTAGAGATGAACATGGGGATTGGGTAGTTGGTTTTACAAGGCGTATAGGGGCTACTAACAGCTTTGTAGCAGAACTTTGGGGCTTAAGGGATGGGCTTATTTTGTGCTCCTCTTTGAAATATATCATGCCTTATTGTTGAGCTGGATGCTAAAGTGGTAGTGGATGTCCACTCTAACTATGATAAAAATATTATTTCTCCTATACTGGATGATTGTAGGCAGCTGGTGTTACGTTTCCAACAAATTCAAATCAAGCATTGTTATCGGTAAGCTAATCGATGTGTAGACTTACTGGCAAAAATGGGAGTGGAGCAGGAGCTTGAGCTAGTTAAGTATCTTAGTCCGCCTGTGGACATTTTGCATATTTTGCAGGATGATAGGAATGGTGTACGTGTTAATAGGATCTGTCATGACACTAATGTAACTCTTTGATTTGTTAATGAATCGCCTTTCATCAAAGAAAAAAAAAGAAGATGTAGTCAATTTATTGGAGGCTATGCAGACAATGTTATAAAATGAGTAGATAAAATAGGAAAAGTAACCTTTTCACTCTATATGTATAAAAAAAGAAAAAGAAAAAAAAAAAGCCTAATTTATTGGAGATGCTTTTACTTCTAAAATTAGTAGTGTTTATTACATACAGAATGTTTTACACACATCCCAAAAAAACAACTAAAATCGTGACTTTAAGTCATGTCAAGTCACTAACATTGTATTGTTATAAAAATTTTACTACAAAATTATTTATATAATCAATACATTTTAGATAATAATTTGTTATCTTATAAATTTATTTACAAATTTACATAATCCGATTTTAAGTTTATATAAGTAGATATTTGTACCTATAAAATATAATATTATACATACTGGAGTTTCATACTCACAAGATTCTTCACCTAACATTGTAATATTTGGGCTTGACTCATTTGAGCCTAAACCTGAATTTGAATTTGGATAATTTTCTACGTAAACAAAAATAACCTTCTTCTTTTTTTTTTTTTTCCTTATTTGAATTTGAGTTATTCATAAGCAAACGAATTCATTTACAACGTTATCCAAAAAGTTATAATTAATAAGGTTTGTACATTTTTTGGGCTGAATAATAAGGTTTGTATATACTTTCTAGCAAAAGTACTTTATGTTTTATGGTTACTATTGTCATATTATTATTTATTTTTTTTGCCCCGGGCAAGCACCAAGAGATCATATTTTGGGGGATTAGATCCCCTCTCATTTAATCTTTTAATTCTTTTTAATTTTTATTCAGATGTAAGAAATGTAGAATTTTCTAATATGAAAAAAAATGACACATGTCTCTAAAAAATAAAAGGAAATTAAAAGATTTTTTTTTTTTTTTTCCTGAGAGGAATTGAAAGATTTAGTTAGAGAGAATCATTTGGCAGGTCACTTGGACTATAATAAATTTCTTATTTATTAGTGCTTCAATGTTTGCAATAATGGCCTACAATGGCTAGAATGCAGGGAAAAAAAATGTTAATACATGATTGAACCAGGAAAGAGAGAAATAACGTGATGAAAGTGAAACATGCTCTTCAAGTAATCATTGAATAAAAAAATGTAAAAATTATTATTTAATCAATTTTAAGCTGAGATATCAATGCTGGTTCATGTATAAACATTTTTTTACTTGCCATTCAAACTATTTTTCTTGATTTTGACAGATAATCTTTGAGAAACAGTTTTTATTTTTACAAGTCTATATAAAATTACATTTTTGGAAAAAATCATCACATGCAAAAGAAAAAGAAAAAGGAAGAAAGAAAAAGAAAAAAAAAAGAATCTGATTTTAGTGGTGATATGGTCAGATGACGGATGGAACTGTGAAAACATGTCTTTGAAAAACAGTAAGAAAACAGGGGAATCAATATCATGATCGCTAGTTCTACCTTAAAAAGGAAAAAGTAAATTCACAAATCGGGTAGAAAATAAAAAAAGAAAAAACAGGTGTCGGTAATGTGACACTAAAAAAATGTAAAAAAAAAAAAGAAAAAATTTGGCAGAGAAGGACAGTGTCCTTCAACGGCCACCAAGGTGGGTATGGGTCCCACAACCTCCCCCAATAGAGGGAATCTCGAACACGTGTCAGGATCACATGGTGAGGTGGGGCCCTCAGTACAGCTAGTACTGCTTGATGGTACTAACTTCAAAGGAGGGCTCAGGGGCTCAGGGCTCAGGGCTCAGGGTGGTCTCTCTCAGGTCAGGAGGTCATGGGCACGGTTTTGTTTGGTTTGGGGTCATGTGGGTGGTGCTGTGCTGTGCTGTGTTGTGTTGTGTTGTGCTGTGTGTGTGTCAGTTTCACACTTTCAGTTGAGCCTTTTGCCTCTTTCTCAGTGCGTCCATGGCGTCAGCAAGAGAGGCCACATATTTGCCATCAAGTCACCTTCAAATATACTAGTTTCGTTACGTGCGTTTCGCATTTAAAATATTATTTTTTATTAAGTTTAATGTTGTAATTTTTCAATGTGAATTTGTCTATTCTTTATTATCAGATTTTGAATTTGACTACTGTTAGTGTGGTTATGCGAGAAAGAATCTGTAAGAAATTAAAATTTAAAATTTTGAAAAGGAGTAAACTTCTGAGATTTAATATATGCTAATTTTTTTTTTAAATGTATCAAACACATATAAAATATATTTAAATAGAGTGCGTGTGCTAGATTTTAGAAAAAAAAAAAGGTTTTCCTAATAGTTTTTTATTTTTGAATTTTGTTGAATTACAATTTTAACTTTATTTTTAAATTTTTTTAGGAATAAGGATTGTTTAATTAAATTATGAGTATTTTTGACTTTTTTTTTAAGTCATAACTAACTTTCTAAACCGTCTTAATATATATATATATATATATATATATATATATATATAAAAGGACCCGATTTGATCCACAATCCAAGAGATTTGGACAATGACCCAATAAATCCAAAACAATAGATTTGTTAGAGAGTGGGTTTGTTATTGAATGTTCAATGAGTTAAAATGTAGATCACAATAGGCTCGTAGGTGTTGGAGGGACTATGACAAACAATTTGAAAAGAAAAATACTCATCGGTGAAGTCCGAGGATGGTTTGTTCTTATATATATTTCTCTTAAACTTGTACAAATATTCAAGTTCTTGGTTCTAGAATAGTTTTTCTTTCTTCTTTTTTCTCCCCCATCCTGTAATGGAATCCTCCCCCCTTTATACTCCCTCTCCTTCTTTCATCGTAGCCTTCTACATGTAGATCAGATTGCTAATCTCCTTAATATTTGTCCCATCAGTACCTTCCTAAAATTTTTATAGATAGCAGTAAAGTTAGAAGTCACTGTTTAGATATCACTTCCACATTAATGTGGTCAGTTGGTTAGGTATAGAGTATTCAATGCGGTAGCAGTAGCTTTTTTCTCAGATATTTCTCAATTCTCTGTTGACTCACCTTTCTTTGAAACTTATCCTCCCAAGCATGGTTGCCCATTACCTAGTATTTAATGGGTGGTCGAACTTTAGGCTCCCACTATGTTGGCCAAGGAAGGGTGGCTCCTCGAACAACGTCACTTGTTTATTATGACCAGACCTCTTCCTCAGCCCAACAATCTGCTTGCCTTCACTAATACTTGTCTGTCCTTGGGCTCTTTGACGTCATCGGGTGCAGCCCACGGCTTAATATTCTTACCTGAGCCTTTCGCCCCTACAATATATATATATATATATATATATATATTAACTACAATATATTTTCAATCTGTTGTGTCCTTCTTTATAGTTAGGTCAAAATTTCAATTGGTTTTTGGTATAAGCAAAGTTTGAATATCAAATATTTTATTTAACAATAAAAGATTTTATCAGTTGAATTAATTGAAACTCACTAATATATGATAATTTAATGTTATAATTTTACAAATGACAATTTTCTTTTGAGGAAAGTCTATATTTAAAAAATTTGATAAAAATTTCACAACCATTGAGTTAATAAATTGTCAATAGTATATAATAAAAGTTATATCATTGTCTTGCTAGTTAATTCAAATGAGAACTAGTAAAAGGTTATCAATTTAATAGTTGTAAAACAATTTATTGAAAATTTTGTATGTATGTATTATTGCTCATTTTTTTAGGGGACTTAAATTTTTTTTTTTTAATAAAAAACTTTTCTTATGTTTCAATTAGTTTTTGAACCTCATATAAAAACTATTTTTATTTTTTATTAATAAGTGGTACCCAAGTTTCTGGTTTAACTAATCTATTCTTTATGTAGGAGATGGTTTAAAAATTCTATTAATCGACAATGTAATTGATGGAACTTAAGAATTATGGGTTACATCATGCCCCAAAACATTAAGCACACCGCCAAGATGACCCCGTAAGATATTCAAATTAAAAGTTAAAAACTACTTTACATTAAATGAATAAACTCTCAAAGATAATTATTAATAATATATTGTGTTAGAGCATTTTAATATTAATTAATTAAAATGAATAAATATTAGAACATAAATGTAAATTTGTGGGAGTGAAGATGAAAGACGAGGAGTTAGTGAAATTGTTTAATCCCACATTGAAAAGGAGAGAGACTATTTTATTTTTTTTAATTGTGGTGATTAATGGACTACTAATATATGATAATTTAATGTTATAATTTTACAAATGACAATTTTCTTTTGAGGAAAGTCTATATTTAAAAGAATTGATAAAAATTTCACAACCGTTGAGTTAATAAATTGTCAATAGTATATAATAAAAGTTATATCACTGTCTCGCTAGTTAGTTCAAATGAGAACTAGTAAAAGGTTATCAATTTAATAGTTGTAAAACAATTTATTGAAAATTTTGTATGTATGTATTATTGCTCATTTTTTTAGGGGACTTTTAAAATTTTTTTTAATAAAAAACTTTTCTTATGTTTCAATTAGTTTTTAAACCTCATATAAAAACTATCTTTATTTTTTATTAATAAGTGATACCCAAGTTTCTGGTTTAACTAATCTATTCTTTATCTAAGAGATGGTTTAAAAATTCTATTAATCGGCAATGTAATTGATGGAACTTAAGAATTGTGGGGTTACATCATGCCCCAAAACATTAAGCACACCGCCAAAATGACCCCATAAGATATTCACATTAAAAGTTAAAAACTACTTTACATTAAATAAATAAACTCTCAAAGATAATTATTAATAATATATTGTGTTAGAGCATTTTAATATTAATTAATTAAAATGAATAAATATTAGAATGTAAATATAAATATGTGGGAGTGAATATGAAAGATGAAGAGTTAGTGAAATTGTTTAATTCCACGCTGAAAAGGAGAGAGACAATTTTATTCTTTTTAATTGTGGTGATTAATGGACTACTATGAATTGACTCAAATATTGGATTAGATACGTCCGCAAAAGAGAGGTGAAGGGTAAAGTTATAGATCCATTCAGATCCAATCCAAATTACTCACATTTATATTATTATATTATTATGTAAAATTTCTAAATAATATTTAATAAAATTAAAGGAAATTTTAAAAAAATATTTAATTGTGACTCATAGGTAATAATAAAAAAATATCTATAACAAGAAAAAATAATGTTACACCAAAAAATATATGAGTTTGAGCTATAACACTATGACAAATATACAATAGCATTTGAATCATACCATATCTTTTTTTTTTTTTTTGAGAATGGACTCATCCCATATCTCTATTTGATATATATCAAATTTGTATTTATTTGTATTTTATTTATTTATCTGCAAATGGCTTAGGAAGGATTAATTGAAAAAAACACACCACAGACCACACCACAGCATCGCCTTTGTGAAGATTACAAGGCGGAAAAACGTGGTTGTGACGACGGGTCCGTTTTGATAAATTGGTGTCTTCCTTTGTGTATTTTGTAGAGTAGAGAGCTGACCTGACATTTAATGCTAGTCGCCACGCTCTTTTGCACGCGCTTGATGTGTACCATTCACTGGAAAGTGGGAACCCATTTTACCAAAACAGCTACGCAGGGTCTTTAATTTTATACCGGTTTAATTACTTTGATGACAATTAAAGTCTTAAAAGAGGTCCTAAAATAGGCTTAATAATAGCACTCGATACAAAGTCAGATCTAATAAAATGCTTTGAACTTAGCTTAGTTTAGGACAGCGATATATTTAATACTAATATAATATATTTTCTTACTGATTTTACAAGTTTTAATTGCCATCTTTATTATTATTATTATTTTTTAATAAACTGCATGTTTTTTATTATTATTATTGTGGGGCCCGGCCCAGAAATAGTGGGCTATTCCAAATTCAGGCCCGTCCGAGAAGCGTCCTGTTCGAAGAGAAACCACATATGAAGCATTACCCAATCCCAATAAACGCCAAGGAAACCTGTCCGAGGAGTAACTCCTCCTCGGACATCACGAAGCCCAGACGAGGAACTCTCCCCAGCCATTTCAGTTCATCCTCCCAACATATAAAATGAATAAAATCCAAAATATCTTATGGAGAGCTACCACCACATTAATTGCGCCCCAACCACCCTCTTGGCCGCATTAATGAGGAAAAGACCCCTGAACAGTACTGCCTTGGCCTCTGCAACTCACAAAGGGAGAGATGAGGGCGTCTGATGAGACAGGTACTCAAGTAGATGCTTAGATGATCAACAAGTGTAAGGTTGAGATGAGAGGAGGGGAACTATATAATGTAGTGGAGTCCCTCAAAGAAGGGGACGGAGAAACTGTATTAGGAACGGGAGAAATAGAATCATACGTGAGAGATCCATTCTTGTGTCTTTATTTTCTGCAACCATACTGTCCATGCATCAGACCGAATAGGCTCATTGAGGCCAAGTTCTTTGACCCATCCTCTACAAATAATATATTGTGGGTTGCGCTTTGGGCTAAGGCCTGATCAATAGAATTTGGGCCAGGAAAATCGTGCAACTACAATTATAATTATTATTATTATCTTGTGCTAGGCTCATTTTGTTATACATGTGGATTCTTTGTCCCTGCTCTTAAAATTAGTCAATCATTTTCATTGGTTTTAAAAAACAATTCTTTGATGACTTAAGAATATTCATTTAGAAATTACTTTTAGAATTTTTTATGTGAAAGAAAAAGTGCAACTGATTTTTATTTTTATAATTTTTTTATATTTTCCAAAAAATGGTATCAAAATATTCCTAAAATGTTAAAATGTTTTATTAACAAATTTTTTAAAAGTACCTATTAACCAAACTAAAAAAAAAAGAGGTTGGGGGAAGTGTATGGATATGATTAGTTGAGTTGAGTTCTAAACTTCATTTCATTTTAGGTTTGCTTCAAAATTCAAATATACTAAGTTCATCTTAACTTTCACTAGCCATTTATTGCAATTATTGAAAAGGCAAGCATTCCCATTTATAATCAATTCAAGCTGGGGCTTACATCGGTCCCATCCACATAAAATGATAGGTTTTTTTTTCTACAAAGTGATAGGTTTGTTAGCAATAGAATTAAAGCGAAAATGTCAGTTAAGGTATTTTTTTATATAGCTATTAATATGCATTTAAGATCAACTACTACTTCTTTGGTGTTCTATAAAAACGTCTAGAATTCAAACACTCTTTTCTGATTACTGGCTTATCAAACCTATTGACTATTGGACACATATTCAGATATTCTCTTATAATTCTTTGTCAAGAGGGAATTCTTTGTCAAGAGGGCTTGAGTTTTTGCGTATAAACTATAAAGGTCCCACCTGGATGTAATCGATGCTTTTAAGGTAGTAACATATACAGTGCCATCCTCATGCAATCTTAACCAAAACAAATAGACTCTGCAAACTTAGTTTGAACTTTGAAGTAAAAAGTATGATCTTGTTTTAAATTTTTAATACATTGAATTTTACATATGTATCCAACTACAGCTACTCATTTCCCATATACATAATCTACAATTGAAGGTATTTGTACAATTTTTTTCCCTTTACATCCAGATAATATTTGTATTGTCCCAAGAAAAAAAAAAGTAAACTAATTAAATCACATAAATGAAATTGGCCTTAGGAGTTAGGACACAACCAACTGGTTAATTAAAAATCAGTCTCTCTGATGCTTTCAGTAAACATAATTAATGGATGCCATTATGAGGGGGCATGTACCTTTCACTTTCCTCTTAAGAGTGCCACAACTTTCTAGTAAACCTAGTAAACTCAACACCTCTCTCATTAACTAATATTTAACTATAATTAACCCAGAAACCCTAAATCATGTGCAACAAAAAAAGTAGTAAAAAATTAATTCAAACCTGTCCTTTTTTTTACTCCATAGCATCCATATGAGGCCGTCTTTCTTTTCATGTAGTACTTTCTTTTTCCTATGTCTAATAATTCAGATGATCAAAAAAAAAAAAAAAAAAAAAAAATCAATCTTATCTTCTTGTGCTGTAGGAGTTGTTGTTGTTTGCCTGGTGGGTACATTGGAGCTCGAGCCCATCACGAGGGATTTCCATTTTTTTAATTTCCTTTTTATTTAATCTCATAAATAGTATATATCATATATCATCATCACAATAATATATATATATTTTATTATTATTTATTTTTTTCCTGAACTAGTATTCGGAGTGAACAACTAAGCAAAGCAAAAACCCCCCAATCCCTAACGCGCAGATTCTTCATCCATTCATAGCTCACACACATACCCACAAACCCATCTCTCTCTCTCTCTTTGATTTCCGAGCACCACCACTCAGTAAGCAGAGAAAAATACAGATTCTGAAGCCATGAAAAGAGAGCTTGACCCTCATCAAAATCATAATCTCCAACCCTTGCCTGACTCGTCCGTGACTGGCAGCTCAAGTACTGGAAAAGCCAAGATGTGTTGGGAAGAGGAAGTACAACAACAACAACAAGATGGTGGCATGGACGAGCTTTTAGCTGTGTTGGGTTACCAAGTTCGAGCTTCAGACATGGCCGAGGTCGCCCAGAAGCTCGAATTGCTCGAGGATTTGATGGGAAATGCTCAAGGTGATGGCCTCTCTCATCTCGCTACTGAGACTGTACACTACAACCCTTCTGATCTCTCCACCTGGCTCCAAAGCATGCTCACAGAGCTCAACCCACTCGATCCATTGGTCCCTCCTCACCCCCACCACCAACCCCCACCCACTACTCTCGACGATTCCTTCTTAGGTGAGTCCTCCAATATCACCTCCATCGATTTCACCACCACCACCACCAGCACAAGCAACAATAATAATAGTCAGAATCAGAATAAGCCCACCCAAGTTTTTGACGAATCCTCCTCTTCTGATTACGATCTCAAAGCTATTCCAGGTAAAGCTCTGTACAGTCAACCCCAAATTCGACCCCAAACCCAAACCCAAATCGAATCTCCGTCCTCTAGAGAACACAAGCGTTTAAAACCCTCAATCGAGTCAAACTCGGAGATTCTCCCGGGCTCTTCTATATTCTCAGCGCTAAACTTACCCACCACCGAGTCCACTCGCCCGGTAGTCCTCATTGACTCGCAAGAAAACGGAATTCGACTCGTCCACGCTCTAATGGCTTGCGCCGAAGCCGTACAGCAAACCAATCTAACCTTAGCGGAAGCCTTGGTAAAACAGATCGGGTTTTTAGCCGTTTCTCAAGCCGGCGCGATGCGAAAGGTCGCCACGTATTTCGCCGAGGCCCTAGCTCGTCGAATCTACGGGTTGTACCCACAGAACCCATTGAACCAGTCGCTATTCGATGTTCTTCAGACTCACTTCTACGAAACCTGCCCTTACCTCAAATTCGCTCACTTCACCGCCAACCAAGCCATTCTAGAAGCGTTCGAAGGCAAGAAACGAGTCCACGTCATCGATTTTTCTATGAATCAGGGGATGCAGTGGCCAGCACTCATGCAAGCGCTCGCTCTTAGACCCGGCGGCGCACCCGCTTTTCGATTAACGGGTATCGGGCCACCCGCACCCGACGATTCGGATCATTTACAGGAAGTGGGTTGGAAGCTTGCCCAATTGGCCGAAACTATTCATGTCGAGTTTGAGTACAGAGGGTTTGTTGCCAACAGTCTCGCCGATCTCGACGCGTCGATGTTGGAACTCAGGCCGAGTGAGGTCGAGGCAGTGGCGGTTAACTCGGTGTTCGAGTTGCACAAGCTTTTGGCCCGACCCGGAGCGATCGAGAAAGTGTTGTCAGTGGTTAAGCAGATGAAGCCGGAAATCGTGACCGTAGTTGAGCAGGAAGCGAACCATAACGGGCCGGTTTTCTTGGACCGGTTCACTGAGTCGTTGCATTACTACTCGACCATGTTTGACTCGTTGGAAGGATCGGTGAACAGTGAGGATAAGGTGATGTCCGAGGTGTACTTGGGGAAACAGATATGCAACGTGGTGGCGTGTGAAGGCGTGGACCGAGTCGAGAGGCACGAAACGTTGACTCAGTGGAGAACTCGGATGGGATCGGCCGGTTTTGCACCGGTTCACCTTGGGTCGAACGCGTTCAAGCAAGCGAGTATGTTGTTGGCTTTGTTTGCAGGTGGGGAAGGGTACAGAGTAGAAGAGAATAACGGGTCTCTGATGTTGGGTTGGCATACTCGACCTCTCATAGCTACATCGGCATGGCAACTCGCCCACAACACCAGAGCTGGGTCTGTTGTGACGCAGTGAGTCAACTCAGAGAGAGAGCTGGTCAACTCGTTTACGGCTTGTAGGCCCCACCAATATACATAGCTCTCAGTGGTCTTGGTTGTCAAATGTGTTTTGCTGAGCTGGGTGGCTCTGGTCCTTGACTGAGACTGAGACCCACCACTCCTAAGTGTGTCTACCCCATCCTATCTCTTTTTTTTTTTTTTTGGTTTTGTTTAATCCAATCTCTTTTTTTTACTTTTTCTTTTAGGTTTTTTTAATTTTAATTAAAATTTTCTTAGTTCTTTTTGTTTTTGGATTTTGGGTGCATGGAATGGAATCTTTTGTAATTTTCAGGGTGAATCAAAAAGGACAATGTGTATTTATAAATATATATATATATATATATATATAGCTTTGTGGTAATAAGAAATTAGAAATTTTTTCTTTTTTTGAATTAGTGATTTGATCACATGGAATCATAATGAAGAGAGTAAAAATAGTAAAAGCATAAATGGGGCAAAGATAAAGATCTGTTTGAACCTTCAGTTTCTGCACCATTAGTAGTAGTTTTTGGTGTAAATGGACTAAAATTGAACTACCACTAGTGAGGCACAGCTATGCTAAAATTGTCAGATTCAGGAAATTTTACTAAAAATGATAGATGTGCTTTTGCATTGCATAAATACATGTAAGTTGCAATCCAATTCATGAATGCATTAATTCAAAAATTGATTGAACTATTTACATTTCCAAAAAACAACTGGTATTTGCAGCATCCTCTTTTATGTCAGGAAAGCACAATCATAAGAACGTGCAAAGAAAAAAAAAAACAGAAAATTTTCACTTATTATGTTAAAGGTCCTTATTTGATATTCACCATCTCGAAAAGGTTTAACTTTTATTATGCTCTTTTTTAATGTGTGATATCACTGCCCCCACAGCTTTGTCAAGTTTAATCCTTACTTCACCTAAGCTTTTCTTTTGGGAAATTAAATTCCATCACTTTTTTGTTTGTTTGTTTTTTTTTTTTTTTATTAGGAGAAAATATTTTCGGCCACCTATGACCTATCTCTTTCACATAGTGGGATTCATCTTGCAAAAGTGGATTAACGCTAAAAATATCAAATGAAACTACTAAGTACCGACCTTTCCTTAAGTTTCTTTTTAACTTTTTGAAAAACCCATCTTGTTTGACTAACGATTGAAAGGAACAAGCTCAAGTGAGAGTTAAAGTAACTAACTATTGCCAAAAAGAAGTGAAGTTGAGTTATAATATTAAATAATTTAAAAAGTTGAAGTTAAAGGTCAAGAGTGTTAACTCAACTGCCCAAACAGATTATATAATTTGCAAGAAAACCCCCCCAACTTCTTGCCATCTTCACAAGATGAAAGGGTATATCTTCGCTGCCCAAAATGTATTTTATATTCCAAGTTTAGGATTGTTTCTATATCAGCAACTTGACTTTCATATTCTAAGTTTAGGATTGTTTCTATATACCGAAGTATAGTAACAATGTCAATGTGAATCTTCAGTCAGAGTCCGAGTCTGTTACATTTTTTCTGTTAACCTACACAAAATGATGTCCTTTTTAATAATAATTTTTTTTTCAAAAAAAAAATCCAAAATAATGTTACTTTTATATACCTTTTCTTCATGAGAAGTTCTATTACTTAAATAAAGAGCAATTACTAAAAATTAATCATATATAAAAAATATGCGGAAGAAACTAAAAAATTTCAAAATAAATCCAAGGCCATAAGTGCAAAATTTAGGCATGGCCACAGTAGCCCCCATACTATGATGAGGACCCGATGCCTGAGGGTCTTAAATGGTAAGGAGGCCACATATGTTTCCACATATAAAGTGAGACATAGTCTACCCTCTACCCCACTTTCGGTCCAATGGTTTTTGGAGGTAAGAAGACAATTGTCCTTGAATGTAATCCAATTTCTTATCACCATCCTTGAAGGCTCGAACTATAACCTACTCCACTGCAAGACACTAGCCCTTAGGCCACAGCCTTAGGTGATGCTATGTAATTATTTTTTGTGAGTAATTAAAGACTCTTTCTCAAGCAATTGTGACATACATATGAAAATATCTACCGTAAAGAGTGAATAGTTTAGACCAACCACAAATTGCCACGTTATTCATCAAGGCCATATAGTGCGATTAAAAAGATTAATTACAAAATTCTACTACTACTTAGTGGGTTCCACTGTCATTATTCAGAATCCAATGAAAATATTCAAATATGAATGAATAAAAAATTACAAAGGACACTCAAGAGTCAGTTACACATCGACACCTATTAATACGAGTGTGTAATTCCGTACATATGCACGGATACAATTAAAAATAATCACGATTATACAATTCACATTATATATATTTTTTTTAAAATAGATTCAAATTATACATAGTATTAGCTTACACTTTTTTAAAACCATACATTTCTAAAATATGTAATAGTTTCTCGTTATATATATGATTTAAAATTTAATTTCTCTAGATTTTTCGGTTTTTGTATCTAATAATTCACTTGCCATAAGAATTAAAAACTTAGATGGACATGTGACGGAAAATTGGACTTCAATTTAGAATCTAACTGGATTTGAACTTTTCAATTTTTACACTCAATAATTCACTTGGCACAAAGTTAAAAATTAAATCGGACACGTGGCGCAAAATTGAGAATGCAATTAAAATCTAATTAGATTTTCTCTAAACTTTGGCTATATATATATGATTTTAAATGACATAAGCAGTCAAATTAAATACTTTCATATGTTATTGTAAATTAGAACACTTTGGTTAATCAAATAATACTATGTGTCCCTTGGAGGGCAAGACATAAGTCCCTTCATTTAAATTATGACATGTGTCATTGCTCATGGTCAATCATGTATTATCACACCTCTCCAAGACTCCTATAAATAAAAACTTTCATCAGTCTTGTGGAGAGATCCAAGCACATTTAGAAGTCTTGAAGCTCTGCTAGAATCAAGATCTAAAGCCTTTCAAGAACTTTAAGAACTTCAACCTTTAAATACGAAGAACATTCGAAGCAAAATCATTCAAGTCATCCTTCTAAATCTCAAAGTTCACTAAATTCAAGCTCAAAAGCCCCCATAAACACCAAGAGACTACAAGTTAGTGAAGTTTGACGGATCCAAACCTCTAAAGCCCCAAAAAACTTCCACTACAAATCTTAGAAGCCAAAGAATATTTGAAGAACTTTCACCATAAATCTTCAAAGATCAAGAACACGAAGAATGTAAAGAACAAGAAATCTTTAACAAGCACATAGCCAGAGATTCATCGCAATTTCATTTCAAAGATCTTTCAATTCACTTTCCAATTCAAGTGGAGGACATCTTGTGTTCGAGTCAAGACTTCATTGATGCAATACTTGAATTGAAGATTTTTCCGAGGAGATCAATTCAAAAAATCATTCTATTGTATTGGAATCTAAATAAGAGAATTGTACCTACAAATTCATCAATACAAATTTATATTTATGAAACATATTGAATTGTTTGATTTCCAAACTTGAGATTTTGTGTTTACACGTAGGTGGGAGGAATGAAGAATGGAACTGTAACATTCGTTAGTCACGTACTGGGATTCGTGCATTGAAACGAGAGATTGTCATTATATTACAAGTCCAATTGGGTATTGGGGTAAGAATTCAACTATAGGTTGGTATTAGGTACTGTGATTCATTTTATTTGTAATCACTTGTTTTGATAATAGTGGATTCTTAGGAGTGGTGACTTTAAATTCACTTGGTGGGGTTTTGTCTCAGTAGGTTTCCCCATTTATAAAAAAATCACCTATGTCAAATTTATTTGCCGCTGCATTTAACTTAGTTGATGATTTGTTTGTGCTATCATGCTTATTGCATGTAATTGAATTTAATTAATTCACTTGGCTAATTAATTGATTAATTTACCAAAGGGGTCAATATATTCTTGGCCTATCATTTTTTTTTTTAATTAAGTCTATTTGACACGTTAGCAATTTTCATCTAAGAGTTAACAACAGAGACCAAATTGACACAAAAAATGAAATGTTATGGACCAAATTGATACAATTGAAAGGTCAATGACCAATTTGACACATGATGTAAATGTTAGAGACCATTTATGTAATTTACCCTTTTTATTAAGAGAACAAACAATGCAACTTGAGTAATACAACAACCACAAACTATTTTACAGCATTTTTACAAACTATTGATCTGACAAATTTTTATTGGTTTTCATATGAGCCCACCACTAATATCATTTTTTATTTATTTACCAATAACTACTCATTACATTAGCTGTATGTAAAAAAGTTTGTAAAATTTTTTGTGACTTTAGCATTTTCCATGCAAGTTCTTCACAAGACTCTTGGACATTTTAATCAAGAATTTGATTTTACACTCTGAAAAAAATAAAAATAAAATAAAAGTACTTTAAATCATTCCCCATCTATAAAGATTTTATACCACCGCGCACTTTTAGCATAATGGTCACTCAACAAGTATAAGTGCTTGTAGAGTGTGGTAGGTAAGGACCGGGGTTCAAGTTTTCAGGAAAGAATTTAACACACATATACACTTAAATTAGGTTAGAGTAGAATTTATATCTTGTATTAAAAAAAATAAAAAATAAAGATTTCATTAATATTTTCGTATGCATTTCATTTCTTATCTTAATTTTGGAGCCACTTCTTTATTACTAGAAATTAGCTGGAACAATCTAAATGTGTGATTTTGAAATTATGCTGCTAGGATTGCAAAATACGCTTTTTCTGATTTGCTGTCTTTTAGTTTTATGTACTCAAGGTGTTTACTTTATGTAGGCTCACATTATTAAGGGTACTTTGGTTTATGTCGTAGAAGGCAACAAAGGCAAAATGCTCATGATTTTACTTTTCTTTATGTCGTCGAAGGTGACTCACCAAATGAACCCACCTTTTCTTAAGCATTGTCAAGCTTTTCTATTTGCCTAGCACATGTATTCGAGCAGCAAAGGGAATAGGGATTAAGAAGATTCTAGAGGATTAAATACTGTCACCATTGGTTTTACTAAGTGCATGTTTTTATATTTATTTCTCTAGAATTATCATGTGTTTTATATAATGTAGAAAAACCAAAATGTTTGGTTCTTGCTTGACTATTTTGCCATATAAGGTTTTGAAATCTTTCAATTTTACGTCTTAATATCCTAATATTCTAATCTTACAATTTTAAATCTTCTTTTACGTTTAAAATCTCAATTAGAATCTTATTACCATACATCACGTTTTCTTTAAATAATAGAATAGACATTACATAATTATATATTTAATATTCCTTACAAAAATATCGGTGTGTTTGCATTAGTTGTTGACTAATTATTTTGAAATAGTTATTCCCCTAAAATAAGGAAAAGGTGAGTTTAAAAAAAAAAAAAAAGGAGTTTGACACACACTTTCTCTCTCTCACTTATGTCCATTGTGCAAGATCAGATTCTTTTAATAAAATATAATATTTGTGATTATAATTGCAATAATTTAATTAAAAAAATGATTGACGAGTATTACCCTAATCAACTTCTATTATGATAAGAAATTTAATAAAAATAAACAAATACAAAGGTACACACTCATTTTTTTTTAAAAGTACTAATTTAAATTTTAAATGTCCTGTCATTCTCACTGACCACAAAGAAGATGGATTTGCATACTAACTTTTTAATGAAATATTTTATTTTCTTTAAAAAATTTAAACTTATTATATATTATCATGATATTCAAGCAAGTGTTTTGAATAAAAGACAATATATAATATTAATTATACAATTGTTTTTTCAAAACATACATAATTTAGTGTTAAGCAAGACTCACAAAGAGTGTGAACATAATTTTATAAGGGTATTTTAGGAATTAAGAAGATTCTAGAGGGTTAAATAATGTCACCATTGGTTTTACTAAGTGCATGTTTTTATATTTATTTCTCTAGAATTATCATGTGTTTTATATAATGTAAAAAAACCAAAATTAATGTTTGGTTCTTGCTTGACTATTTTGCCATATAAGGTTTTGAAATCTTTAAATTTTACACATTAATATCCTAATATTTTAATCTTACAATTTTAAATCTTCTTTTACGTTTAAAATCTCAATTAGAATCTTACCATACATCATGTTTTCTTTTTCTTTTTTTTGACAGAAGAAGGTAACACATCATGTTTTCTTTAAATAATAGAGTAGACATTACATAATTATATATTTAATATTCCTTACAAAAAAATCTGTGTGCAGCATGAGTTGTTGTCTAATTCTAAACTAACGTTGTCTAATTCTAAACTAAGGAAAAGGTAAAAAAAATATATATATATATATATATATATAAAAGTTTGACACACTCTCTCTCTCTTATGTCCATTGTGCAAGATGAGATTCTTTTAATAAAATAAAATATTTGTGATTATAATTGCAATAATTTAATTAAAAAAACGATGATGAGTATTACCCTAATCAACTTCTATTATGATAAGAAATTTAATAAAAATAAACAAATACACAGGAATGCACTCATTTTTTTTTTTTTTTAAGTACTAATTTAAATCATAAATGTCCTGTCATCTTTACTGACCATAAAAAAGATAGCTTTGCGTGCTAACTTTTTAATGAAATATTTTATTTTCTTTAAAAAATTCAAACTTATTATATATTATCATGATATTCAAGCAAGTGTTTTGAACAAAAGACTATATATAACATTAATTATACAATTTTTGTTTTCAAAATATACATAATTTAGTGTTAAGCAGGACTCACAAAGAGTGTGAACATAATTTTGTAAGGGTATTTTAGGAAATTTGATTAGAATATGATTTCATTCCACCATCTCAAGTTATATCAAACTATGAAATGCATATTCTGACTTCTATTACATTATTATAATCAAACAGATGAATAGTAATAATAATTTAATTACAAAGTAATACATTCTTAACATTAAATGTAAATAAAGGTTCATAGTCCTTTTATGGTTAGCAGAGATGGAGGTATCATTGGATTGGGCGGAAGCCCGGGGGGTCGGGGGTGGGGGGGGGGGGGGGAATTTAAAAAAAAAAATACTATTGTTTATATGTGTATTAATTTTAGTAATTTTGATCTATAGAATTACATTTTGTTTCCCTTAAACAATATCATTGATTTTTTTAAACTTAATGTTATACTCAAAAACTTTTTTACATTTATAAATAGTTTTGTAGCAAATTTTTATTGGATTGAATAATAGGCCCACTACTTACTTCATTTTTTTACCTATCAATAACCACTTATTATATCAGTAATTTATAAGAAAAACTAGTAAAACTAAAAAATAGCTCAACAAAAAAAATTACCAATAGTAAAACTAAAAAAAAATTATGCTCAACTAACCAATTTTATCCAAAATAAATAACCCCATCCTTCAAAAAATTCTAAACAAAAATAATTTTGTTCTTAGCCACAAAAAAAAAAAAAAAAAAAAAAAAAAAAACTCAATAGCTAAGCCTAGGTAGTAGCAAAGTCAGAAGTTGAAACTATTGCACACAGCCAACAATAAAGCCGCCCCCCCTAACTTAAAGTTCTAGCTCTGTTCCTGGAACGTCAAATTGGAATTAGATTCTTTAATTGTTCTTAATTTCATTACTTCTAAATTTCTAATAATCCTCCTGATAGTGGTGGGTGAGATCTTGGCATATATCGGGAAGCAAATCGGTGTGCTGACATTTTGACAAAGTATAACTACTGTTTTAATTTGTATTACATCATTTTGTTTGGAATACATGAGGTATAACCCTTGAGAGTAACATCTGAAACCCCTCCATTGATATGTACTATGCTATGTTGTAATCTAATTTAATCAACTTTGGGTAATTGATTAATTTAATTGGGTCAAAATAACTTAAATTTTTTTTTTTATTACTTTACTAATAAACTTATACAATTCACATTTTCTGATTTTTGTGGTGGTGGTGATAGAAGAGGGGGTGGGGATGGGGGGAGAAAATGATGAGGGGGGATTTAGAAAAATAGTCAAACTAAGATTTCTTAACTTTTATCATTAATTAATTCATGTATTTGGCTTTATTAGCCAACTAACGGATTTGGATTGTCATGGGCATCTTTGAGAAAGTGCAAATGAGCCAAAGCAAATTCCCTTTCCAAAATACATATTTTTTTCTTCTCTGATGCATGACCCGGCCATGATTATAAATTTATTAGGTGATGATATCCCAATTTGCAATATTTTTTTAAAAGTCCATGGTATATATATTTTTTGAAGAGATGTACATGGTCCTTTTTGTTTGTTATTTCATGGAAATAATTCTTTTTCTTTATTAATAAATTACAGAAGCAAGAGTTTTAGTTAGCTCAATTGATGAAACCTCTTATTGTTAAATAAGATATTCAGAGTTTGAACTTATCTTCACCAAAAATAGATTGGTATCTGTGGGGCCCAAATGATTTACGGGCCAGGCCCATCTACCTGGGGAAAATCCGAAGGCCCAAGCCGAGGAGGGCTATGGCCCAAGCTCGACAAAATAGCCTGTGGATATCGCCGAGGACGGCTCAGTCCTCGGCAGACCCAAAGTACCCCCAGAAAGAAGGGTAAAAACGGTATAGGACTGAAACTTAGAAGAAAGATCTAAAATATCCAGGGAAAGCTGCTGTTACTGCCATTTAATGCTCTGAACCTGACGGAGCCGCATTCTTTGGCTTTTACAACTGTGGGTCCGAGAGGTCTGCAATCCGGCCCAAACTCTATCTGGGCCCAGGGCCCGTGCCGAGGAGGTATCTTGCCGAAGACGAATGATCAGAGGCCGAGGTAGCAAGGGGAACGGCTGAGAACTTACCCTGTCCTCGGCATTCCAGAACTTCAATGGGAAGACCAACACCATGGTGTAGGCAATCCCCAAACAGCCCCCTCAAGGGGATGTGAACGGAATGGGGCCCATAGGGAAGCAGGGTGTGAAATTGGACCAAGGAAAATGCGTCCCCTCTTCAGTAAATGCACCTGCCAATACCCAGAGCTGATTAATGAGAAAAGACATTTGGACGGTGTAAACTTCGATCCATGCAACTAATAGAAAGTTAGACGGGACGGTTGATGGGATGGATACAGAAATAAGCTCCTGCCTGACCTACAAGTGGAGGGTCAGGATCAACCAAGACGGACTATATAATAAAAAGGAAGGTGCACCAACAGGGGGTTGGGAAAAATGGCCAAAAACCAGAGCCTCCCAGCCCACCTCCAGGAGAAAGACTCCAGGGGTGAAGGAAAACCGAAACTTGTATGAATACCACGAAAAGCCCACCGCCTCTCGACCAAGGCCTAGCCTTCCAAACCCACGCTCTACAAATGATGTTATTAGTGGCCTTTTCACGTGCGAACCCGACACTGTTACGGTCCGCCACGAATCGCGTCCTTACAGTATCTATAAAGTTATAGATACTCAATTATCATGAATTCATAATCTCACTCTTCACCGTAATATCACAAGGAAAAGAGTTACTCTCCCTTTCAAAATTGTTAGTCATTTATTTCATTTTGAGATGTCCCAAAATGTATCATCTTTGAAATCTATAGATAAAAATTTTAATTTATCATTCACTTTATTTAAAAAGTCAATAACCATTTTAAGTTAAGGAGTGTAATTTTTGAAACTTGTATATTTTGAAAAAGGTTTGGCTCAAAACATGCTTGAAACCTTAAGCTCTAACTGACATGTGTACCATCATGTGCAATACGTTAAATAATGTTTGCTTAAAAAGTTAGAATTTTTAAATAGAACCAATAGTATGGGACAGATGGAATACTATTTGAGTTTGAATTAATTGGAAATGATTTTAGTAATCTCTCTCTCTCTCTCTTTCTCTCAAACAATTGAAATAATTTTGTTGTCGATACTCATGAGAACTTCGATGGAAGAAAAAACAAAGAGGTATAATTTATAAACATTCCTAGAGGCTATTGCTATTGCTATTGCTACTGGGGACCTCTCTGTAGCTGGTTCGTCTATTGCACTTTGTCTCTGAGGCCAAAAAACTTGTACAGTTAATAAAAACAAAACTTTCTTTCCTAGCAATGTAGCATGCGCATTTGCTTATGGTGAAAGTATAACTCACTATTTAATTTTAACAATCTTCCTTAAAGAATTAAACTTAGCTAGTCATTTTAATGAAAAGCCATTTGATAAACGATAAAAAAAACACAGTTCCTTTCGTTATTTTGAAAGGTTGATGTGTTAAATGTTTGAATATTATCATATCTAGCATAAAGGAGCCCAATTGCCCCCACCCATCTTTCAGAAAACATTTTGAAAGACAACCCCTAAAAGAACAAATAATTTAATTTTTTTTTAATAAAAATAAAAACCAAACTAGAGTGGGTACACAGGCAGCTAAAAATGTACGAGCGCCATTCTTATGGCCCAAAATAAAATTTATAAGATGGCATGGCCCAGATAGATCACCTCGAAAGAAATCCCAAAGTGATATCTGTATTTTGTCAACTCTATAGGGTGCATTAATTAATGATTTATAGACCAGTGAATGAAAGAAAAGCACCATGGCATTTTACTTTGTAAGTATTGGATCATCTCACATTATTTGCACTACAAATATATAATAAGTAATAATAGAAGTATATGGTATTTTGGACTACACGAACTTTACTGGTTTTATGTTAACGTACAACAAGGACATAAAAAATTATTTAATAACCACTTGTATGAGATTGGAGTATGATATCTTTTATTTGACGGCCCCCCACTTCACTAATCTTTGGAAATCACATCACACCCTATTTCAAAGTTCAGACCCCCACATACCATTTACATTCAATACCTTTATACTGTTTTCATGCCCAAAGATAGAGAAATGATTATAAGAGAAACTTCCCATAATTCTGTAATCATCTTTATAAAAATTGGGGTTGAGAAAAAGAAAGTGGTTTAATTAGTTAATATATTCAGCTTCTAATTTATTTTATCATTTTATGGGATACTAAGTCGTTGCATCTTTATGAGCCTAAAGAAGCCAAGTCCAACTAAAATTGTTGATAAATGATAGCGTTGGTTTCGGAGACAAAAAAAATCTTACAATATTCTTAACAATGATTTGATTGACAAGTTATTACAAATTTTTATTTGGTACTATGTATCATTGACGGCGTTACTTTTTTTTTTTTTTTTACCTATTTATTAACCATCTATCCCATCAACAATTGTGAAATTTTTTATATTTACAGACGTCCTACGACCTATGAGATGTCTATTATATACACCAAATGGAGATAGAGTCAAATTGAAATGGCTACTTTTTCTTACCAAAAAAAAAAAGAAAAAGAAAAAAAAGAAATGGCTACTTTTTTGCTATAGAAAACTATAATAAAAGAGGGCGCTGCATATTTTTCAACAGCAATTATTTGTGTTTTCAAACATTCTAAGGAATTTAGATGCAGCAGTCAGTGTTAATGGGTCTGAATCACTCGTGAGGTTGAAACAGTTTTGCATGTCGGGCACTTGAATATGACGTACTGTCTTAATACTGCGTATAATCTTTGACCCTAGACCCTAATACTCCTCCATATACAATTTGCTCACGTTTTCTTCATTACTAAGAAAACTACATGAAATGATATCAAATGGGGTATTTGGTAACTCATTATAACGCAGTAGTTGATGGTACGTATAGCATCAAAATTTGACGGACATCTGTATGGTCTTTGTGTTTTTGGTGTCTTAATCAGTGAATAATCTTCCTTTTTGGAAATAAATTAAAATTTTAAATATTCATAGTTTGGGATTTTATTTATACGGGATCTTAGCGGATTATTGTTAAGGATTATTACATTTATTTACCTAATTTTTAGAATCAACCATTACATATATTATTTACTATAAATATGTTGTCCCGACAGTCTAAACTGGTAACTCTTTTGGGTACGAATCCGCCTAAATTAAGTGCGGCTGGTACCATTACATTTACAGATTTACTTGACTAATGGGCGTTTTGGTAGATGGGAGTTGAGATAAGGTTATGGTATTTTATGAGATTGGGCCAATTACATGGTCACCTCCATTTATATCAGTACCTAACATGCCATTTAGTCTGTAGCGGCAAACAAGCAGGTTCATCAACTAGCTAGGGTTTGTAATTGAAGGACTATATCATTCATGGGACCTTTTGCAATTCAGAAAGTAAACCCTATTCTGGTCCCAAGTTAATGCAACAATTAATCCACCAAAAAAAAATTGTTATTATTAAATAATTTGTTTTTATTTTTATTTTTTTATGATTGAATGTTATGGGAACCATGAGTGAAAATTTAATTGAAATATGGATTAATTAACATCATCAAGATCAAATCTTTATTGGTGATTTTGGAAATATTACAGAGTTAAATTAATTTGTAATTAAAATAGGTCCGGGTTACATTTTTTTTTTTTTTTTTTTGAGAAGATGGTCCTGGTTACCTAAATACTAACATCTGGCTAATAATTAACTATGCCTTTTTAAAAATTGATAAAAAAAAACTATGCAATATTAAGACTATATCATTTACTTGATTGCTTTTCTCTCCTTTCCAACCAATTATGAAAAATAAATAAATAAAAAAACTAGTATAACAATGAAACATTTTAGATATTTTACAAGGGCTTGTTTCGATTTATTTATTTATTTTTTGAGAATTGGCTTGCTCGAAGGCGGGACCATCATAAGTCCAACTTTCCAAGTATGCAACAATCGAGTAATGATATCACCACACACCCTTGGTGTAATAGTTACTTCATAAGTATAAATGCTTGTGGGGTGTAGGGAGCAAAAGTCAATGTTCAATTTTCCAAGGGAGAGCTTCATACACATATACATTTAAATTAGGTTAAAATAGAATTTTTATCTTGTATAAAAATAAAAATAAAAATAAAAATCGAGTAACGATTATTAGTGTAATACACAGAAAATAAAATATTTGTTTCTGTAATACATAAGGCTATTGGCTCCTAAAAACTTGACATCACGAAACATGTCAATAATTCGATTGTTACGGCTCACTTAAGAAGAAAGAAGAATGAGGACATATGGTTGAGATGTTAACAGATAGCTTACAAGTTACATGGACAATTTCAAAATGTTGGGTCCATCATAAGTCCATTCTGTCAAAGAAGTAATCATTATTCTACTTTGATAGTTTCGGCCTTTCGGGTCTAAAATGTTCAGTTCATATTATTGTTCAACATTCTAGATTGTTTCATAAAGAATAAATAATAATAACAATTTAAACATTCTAGATTGTTCTACCAGAAAACCAAAGAAAAAAAAAAACCTCTTAATTCTTATGGGTACTGAAAAAATTTAAGAGAGACTGTAATGATCTCTTCAAGCTATTGGGTTAAATATTAATTAAAAATGTTTTACTTTCATTTCAAGAATGTAAATCCTTTTGGGTGTATGGAGTAAATTAGTCAACACAAAATAAAGAGTTAAATAATACATAAAATTTTAAGTTTACACAATTAAAGGGACACTAAATTGAAACTCTAAACCTCTACTTTGATAAGAAAGAATTGAAGTGATAAAGAAAATAACTTATAAAAGAAAGGGAAAAAAAGAAAAAAGAGCAAGAGGTAAAAATGTGAAATATATTTCAGGAAGCCGAAAAAGAGAGCTGTAATGTGAAAAAAAAAAAAAAAAAAAAACATTTTTGAGAAGATGAATCAGCTCATGTGATTGTAGGTTGATCCAACTTGAGGTTTTGATGGATCGATACAAGTTTACTTATTTTTTTATGGGTCTAAAAATTTCTACACATCCATATTTTTGTTTTTGGTCAGGGTTGTTAGGGTCATATTTTTATGTAGTTGACATATCCTTTGACAAAATTCACTTTACTTATATTTGGGTAGTTTTAAATAGATACAAGAATATCACGAAGTATGTTGATAAACTTTACAAGTGGTACTATTAAAGACATGAAGATTGCGCAAAGAATCAAGTGTGAAAAAGTTGAAAATTAGTGGCTTGACCCCTAGCTTAATAGAAGCATTAATCGAGAATATGAATGAGGCTCAATACCTCTTGATCTATCGAGTTTCGTAGATCCAAAATTTCCAAATCTGATTTTCGACCCATAATGACTTGGCTATTCCAGGGTTTTATTCTTTAACCTACTAGATGATATAAAAGTATTATTTTATAGTCGTCATCACACATAGAGACTCATATAGAGATTCTATACACTTTTTGTGAAGCTACTTGAAAGCTCGAATTTGTGTGAAAACACAAAAGCTGTGTAGACCTTTAAATTAAAAATTAAGGTTCGGTTGATTTTACTCTAACTTAAACTAATTGCAGAATAGAGTAAATGCGAGCGATCAAACAATATAACTACTCTAAGCCATATTCATCAAATATCAAAATGAAAGCTAAAAGAGTAGGGAAGAAGGATGCAAATACAAGATAATACAGTGATGTGTTATCGAATTGGAAACCGAAAAACTCGTTGAAAAATCTCTCCGCTGCTCTCTAAGCGGTAAATTGATCCACTAGAGAATAAGTTGGAGTATACGAATAACAAAAGACCCCCCAAACTTAGTCTACCCCATGTACTTGAGCCCTCCAAGCTCTTGCTACCAACTGACTTGACAAAACCTTGTCTTCTCTAGCTCTTTGGATCATGCAATTCAGCCTGATTGCATCCACCAAATAAATGGCTTCTTCCAATACTTCTCAGCAGTACCAAAACCTCACTTTACACTCAAAGTAGGTGTGGTAAGTGTTTGGGTTATCAATCTCTCAAGGATTTGGATATGGAGAAGTAGGAGTTGAGGAAAACCATACAAGATTGTGTAGAAGATTGTGGGTATGACAATCTCTAACTCTCAAGGGTTATGGCTAGAGTTTTCTCTTTAAAAAGCACTCGTCTCAATATGTGGGTAATGATGATATATATAGTATAGGTGAAGACATAGTGGAGCCTATATGCCAAAATAGCAAAACAGAATGTTTCGCGGGTATGTTACAGGAAGACCTTACCCGCGAAATACTCGTAAAAACCAATTGTCATTCCAGTTCGCATTCCAATCATGTGCTGGCTTCACTTCGCATGAAGTCTTCTTGTGAGCTACCTGCGAAAATTCCTTTGATCTTCAATGTTGTCTTGAGTCTTCACACTCTTTCTCACACACAACCCATACAATGAAATCTCACATAAAATACAGGGTACATAAGATTGAACAAAATTACAATCAAATGTGGCATGGAATTAAAGCTAACACAAAATAGTTGTAAATTACAACTTTACACTACTGCATTCTTATGAGCCTTAGGGTTTTATGACCAAGTTACTTTCTCATCTACAAATGTGTAGTGAAGAACTTTGCATCCAACAACAAGTTTCAAGTTGTTGAGAGCTAGTCATGTACTAGGATCTGTGCAAAGGGAAAGGGTCTCTACAAAATCAAGTCCAATTGGGGATTGGCATGAGAATTTTACTATAGGTAGGTATTTTAGGATAGGCCAATAGGGTAAGATTCCTTATACTTGGGGATTGGCGTAAGGATTCACTATAGGTAGGTACTTTGGGATAGGCCAAGAGGGCAAAATTCCTTGTACTTGTAATCACTTGATTTTGATTAATGAATTCTTAGGAGTGGTGACCTAAAAATCACCCATTGAGGTTTTTACCTTGTGAAGGGTTTTCCCATTTGTCAACAAATCACTATGTTAAATTTATTTTCCGTTGCACTATAGATTAGAATTGTGATTTGTTGGTGCCTCCACAAAATTGCATGTAATTTGACCTAATTAATCAACTTAGATAATTGAATTAATTAACTGAAGTCAATCTATAACCCAATAAGGGTGAGTTAATGTATTCTAGGCCCAATTTTATCAAGTATACTAGTGTTAGAGAACTCTAAGACGTTCTTGGTCTTTATTATATGTGTGTGTGTGTATATATATATATATATATATTGGTAATAAATTGAGAAAAGTTAATGAATGTTTTAAGAATATTGGTTTAGAAAATATTTTTAAACCTTTTATGGGTAAATAAAAAGTTATATGATTTTTTTGACAATTTTTTATATTTTTTATAAAAGTGGTATCATAACTGATTCTACACCATACCCATTACAAATAGGAACCCTTTTTTTTTTTTTTTTTTTTTTAAAAAAAAAATTTTGGGTCGGGGTAGGTTTAATGTTCAACAACTATTTTTGGACTATAAAATAATTGAGTTCTTGATTCCCATTTTGATTTTGAGATAAATTGACAACTCCGTTGAAAGCAACAGCCCATTCAAAAGGTTTTCGATCTCTATCCATTTGTCAGTCAGATGACCGAAATTTCAATGGGCTAACTTTCTGTAGTGTTTCGTGGGCTAAGACGTGTTATAGACTAGCATATGCCCTTTCTGATGCTCGTGGACCAGACCACAGTGATGCAGTGAAAGCAAAATAATAAAACCCCAATACCTGGTATTATT
Organism: Quercus lobata; assembly: GCF_001633185.2. Classification (NCBI taxonomy): domain Eukaryota; kingdom Viridiplantae; phylum Streptophyta; class Magnoliopsida; order Fagales; family Fagaceae; genus Quercus; species Quercus lobata. The sequence goes on along the minus strand of NC_044906.1, from coordinate 33,782,574 downwards.
AGCATATGCCCATTTGATGCTTGTGGACCAGACCATAGTTATGCAAAGAAAGCAAAATAGCTCATTGTTTAGTAACAAAGTCTTTTGCTTTTTTTTTTCCCCCAAAGAAATTTAGACAAAAAGTCTTATTCTAGGACTTTTTCTTTTTATTGTCTTGTCACCTCGAAACTTTAGTAACAATCCGTACTTTATTGTTTGAGATTGAAGTGAACCCTGCATGAATTTATAAGGATGGTGGTTATAACTATTAAAAAAACTATTTATAATCTTATGGGATTGGTCTTGTGAATTTTAGGTTTCGTGTAGGTCTATATAATTCAATATTTTGGGCTATCCTCAAGAGATTGATCATTGTAATTTTTCAATTATGAAAAAGGGTACTATACCCACTTGGGAGATTTATCATACTCTCTAAGAGCCATAGATTCTAACATGAGCAAATCTAGGGGGTTTAAGTGTGAGTGTTTTCAAATTAGTCTGTTTGTACTTGGCAACCCAAAACTTTTAGTATTGCAAGATAAACGATCATTCTATCACAAAATGAGACAATATAAGGACAACTATCAATCTAAATCATAACAAAAAATTGACAATCCAAAAATTTTAGTATTGCACGAGAAATGACCATACTATTACAAAATGACTGATAATTCAAGGACAACTATTGACCGGCATCATAGCAAAATCGTTGATAGGTGGAATCAAGATAGGATCTTGAATTGGATCATGGGGATCGGATATGATTACAATCCTAACCCAATACTACTACAAGGAATCACTCTTCTTTGAGTTTTATAAAATATTGATCTATGACATAGTAGGCTTGATGTGAAACCCAAATCAATACTCAAAAGCCTTTTTCGACGCAAAACGGGGAAAAAAAATCACATTTTATTTTACATGAAAATAAAATGGATTTCTTCAGATATTCCACATTTGCATCAACATAAAAAGGTAAAGATTGGAAGGCAAAATCATATTTCATTGTTTCGGGAAGATTTGAAAAAAGTTACGACAAGTGGGTGTGGTTAAATGTGGTGAAAATATTAAAATTAAATGATTATTTTCTCCTCTACCCTTTTTCTTTGTTTGTTTTGGGAAGGGTGTGTTATGCAACACGTGGTGCTGATCCTCTACTTGTCCCAAAAAATAAAAGTTGTTGAGTATGGCGAATAATTATTGACAACCAATTACCTATAACTTGTGAAATATTAGAGTTTTAATTGGGTTGGATTTTTATTGATGTCTTATAAACAGCAAGTGCTTTAGCTTACGGGGCAAGACATTAAGGGTTTGTTTGCCATTTTTATTTTGTAGACAAAAAGTGTGATTTTAAATGAAAAAGCAAAAAGATTGCTAGGTTTTATGTTTTAAAGAAAATTGCGTTTTAAAAATTGGGAAAAAAAATATTTTATGTTTGCAAATTACAACTCATGGGTGCTTTTTAATAAAATTGCATTTTTCAACTTGCAATTTTTTGCTACAACAATACTTTTTTAATGTTTTCATTGTTTGACCAAACGCTTTAATTACGGTTTTATAAAAATAGTGTTCAAAATCAAAACACAACTTTTATAATCGTTGCTTATAATAATGCCGGTTTTCAAATAGCTTAACCCACGGACACTAATTTTACTCATCTCATACTTAACCATCCAGGCTAGCCCAGGCGTTGTGGAATTGAAAACGGGCCGGGCTGAAATCAATCAATCATGGAAAAGACAAAACTTGATGTTGTGATTAGACAAGAGTCACCTGAGCCCATTGATTATTGATGCCCATCTCAAAGTTGCGTTTTCCTTTTCAATGTGCACCAAGATTTGGACCACAAGATAAATCAGAAATTTTACGTTTTTCAGTTCATCACAGTATTCATGGAACTAATAAATTGTGGAATTTCATTTTTAAATTTCCATCACAACATTAAAAGGATTTATTTTTTTTTAAGAGAGTTTTAACATATGATATCTGCTTCTGATAATAACTCTTTATCATCAAACCAAAACACCAATCAGTTTTTTGTATAGACGGGGATTGAACCCCATATCTTTTATTCAACTATCATAGACTTTACCCGTTGAACTAATTGGAACCCACTAAAAGTATTTATTAGTTAACCTTAGTGAAATTCTCTCTCAATTTTTGTTTCTCTAAAATTTATATATTGTAAGGACTCAATTTGTAACGACCCAAAATGATACTGGGTTCGCACGTAAAAAGGTCCAAACAATATCATTTGTAGAGTATGGGTTTGAAAGGCTAGGTCTTGGTCACCGGACGAGGGTTAGTCGTCTTGTTCGTACAGAATTAGGCCGTGTTCGCTTGAGGAGTCTTTCTCCTTGAGGCGGTCTGGGAGGCTCTGGTTCTTGGCCTTTTTTCCCAGCCCTTTTTTCGAATTGCTTGCTTTTCCTTTTATAGTAGCCTGTATCCCTTACCCTACGTCCACGTGTAGGATCGACTTTCCAGGACTGATACTTGTCCTATCAGCCCATACCCAAAGTGGTTGGGGGTGGTTGTAAAAACTGAAGAGCATGACTTCCCCACATATATAATTTTAAAAAGTTAAATATAAAAATGTTTTGATTTCTTTAATTATTCTTTGAAGAGAGAATTTTTTGGGATGATCTTTGACATGCTAATAATCTTTTGTTGAGATGATATTTAAACGATTCTACCCTTTTGTAATTTACAACAATTTTTTTTTTTTTGAGGGGCAAAACCATGAACTTTCATTAACGAAAACTAACAATGTTATCTTGGACAACAGAAAACAAAGGTGGTGGAACATCCTCCATCCACACAACAAAGTTTGTAATTTCTAAAGCATGTCTAACTAAAGAATAGGCAACTTTATTAACTTCTCTCCTAACATGAGAGTAACGTAATTGATAAAATAAATTAGCATCATCACGAATATCATCCATCACCAAACCAACAGTAGATAAGAACTGATCTCCACCCTTCAGAGCCTTCATAAGCACCTCACAGTCGCCCTCAAGAACCACCTTATTGAAACCCAACTCAGTTGCAAACTTGAGAGCTCTTGAAGCTGCCAACGTTTCAATGTCTAAGGGCCTGCAAACCTGTGGGATATTCTGAGGTAGAGAGGCAAGGACTGAACCTCTTTCATCGCGCAGAATTAAACCATTTTTTTTTTACAACATGGCTACTCGTGAGAGCAATTTTCACAGTTTTTGGATAAAATTTATTTTGAGCAAAGGTATAATGGCATCTCCGAATCCGATGCCCAAGTGGGATTTACTCTAGAAAGTGAGAAAGTCTACATGTGTCATGAGCGTATGAAGCCTTATCTCTGTAGTGTCTGTTAGTTTTCACATAAATTGACAAGTACCTCACTTTTCTCACACGCCTCACGTTTGTCACATGTCATGAATCTTAGAACATGTGTTCAAGAATCTTAGAATATACTATTAATCTTTTGAGTCTGTATAGTCTTGCCGTCTCATGTATATCAGAAGATATGCATATGTCCAGGAATCGAGTTAGGTTTGTGCTTGACTTGATCATATTGGGTGGAGGGGAGCGAAACCCACGGTCAATCATTAAGGAATGGCAGTTGGATGGATTAAGTTTTTCAGTAGTGGCGGTCATATTTGATCAACATTGGCTAATGACAGGGAGAGGTTGAGATGTTCAAATCTTCGTCGGATTTTGAGGAGATCTCACTAGTTCAGTGAAAATCTTGCTAGATTCGATAAAAATTTCGCCAAATCTGACGGAGATCTTATTAGATCTATGCTATATTTGGTGATAACCCTCATGAATTTGGTAATATTGTTGGTCGAAAGAAAACTTGCCGTCAACCATCATAGTCATTGAATTGATCGATTTTTGAATCAGATTCATCTGGTGGATCAGTTTGCCCATGTCTATGGACAGCCCTATTAATGATCATTTTTTTCTCATTACTAAATAATAATTATACATATGCATATTGTAATTATTACATATGATGATAAGCCGAAATTGCATGACAACCCTGGTGATGAAGACTTGTGGAACCTTTAAGCACCTAAAATAGGCAAGACAACTAGGGTGTTGCCAATGTAACATAGCCAGGAAACTTCAATACCTAGGTTAGTGTTTTTAAGAGTAAGTGGAGAGAGCATTCATAGTAAGAAAGCTAAAAAAAATATAGCTTTTAGCAACTCAAAATACTACTTTATCTATTTTAACACTTTACTTTATAATACACTCAACATAAAATGTTTTATTTTAACATTCAACACATTAAAATAATATAAATAACACAATAAAATAATATATCTAACACAATAAACAACAACCACAACTATCAACACATTAAAATACCATTTTTTTAACACCCAACATTAAAAAATTATTTTTTGCTTTGAGTTTTAAGCTATAACGAGTTGCTATCTCTAACAGTTCACTGTAACTCAAATTTAAATTGTTTTAACTTTACCTTCTTTACTGTAGAAGTTGTTTTTAGGGTATTGGTTACTAAATTGAATTTTTAGTCAATTTAGCAACCTTATTGAGAATGCTCTAAGTAATAGGAATTTTCACACTTTGACTCTTTTGAAGATAGTGAGGATTTATAATTCTTATGATGGCATGATTCACTTTTCCACTTCGGCCATTACCTTTATTGCAGTTAAGGAGGGCACCAATTGTGCCCAACTAGACTTAAGGTCCGTTTAATTCACTTTTCCACTTGGGCCAAGGCCAAACCTTTATTGCGGCTAAGGAGGTTGCCAATTTTGCCCAACTAGGCAACATATAAGGAAACTACTTAAGGGTCTGTTTGATTAGAGAGGAAAAGTGAAAAGATAGAAAATGAGGAATGGATAAAAAAGTGAGAGAATAGAAGAGATTTTAGTTTTTCTTATTTGTGTTTAGTTAGGGGTGGAAAAGTGGAGGGAAAAAAAAATGAATTTGTATAAATTTACTCATATACCATTGTTAAAAATGATAGTTAATTAAAAAAAAGTGACAAAAAAAATCACCAAAATTTATTAAAAAAGAAAAATTATGCGAAAAAAAAATTCATGTCTAGTTTAAAAAAAGAAAAAGAAAAAGAAAAAGATGAAGAGAGAAACAAAAGAAAGCACCCATGCTGCCCAAAAGAAAGCCACAACAACCTATGTGCTGTATCACGCCCCAAAAAAAAAAAAGAAAAAAGAAAAAAGAAAAAGAAGGAGGGAAAGCTAAAACCAAAAAAAGAAAGAAGGTCCATCACACCCCACAAAAAAAGTTCCATCAAGCTTAGGAAAGCAAAAAGAAAAGGGGGAAAAAAAAAAACACGGAGAAGAAGAAACCAATAGATCCGACATGTGAAATGAGGAGCAAGGACGGACTTAGGATTTCAAACTAGGGAGTTTGAAGCGTAAGAAAAAAAAATTTTAAATAGGTATCCATATAGTACTAATAAAATATCAACCAAGATAAATATAGAAAATCATTGTTTCTTAATAGATTAAGGTGTAATCATCTACTAAGAAAAACAAAATAATATTGTTTCTTAAAAGTATCAGCTGTTACAAAAAAAAAAAAAAAAAAAAAATTAATTTCACAAACCAAAACTTACTTTTGCTACTTTAATATAGCATTTGAAATGTTTCATACTTGATATTTGGTGTTCTAAATACTAAATATTTATCATTTAGAACATCTGATGCTAGTACTTTAATATTGGGCTAACTAGGATTTTTATTTTTTATATTTAAAGTTTTGTTTTTGTTAAGTTTTTGAGTTTGATAGTTGTTAGTTGGGTTAGACTAATTAAAAGAGAGGGGTCTAAGTTTTTGAAAGAGTGAAGTGCAGCTCTAATATATATATATATATATATAACCAATAAAAAAAAATTTCTCTTTTTTTCTTTGGGCTGGGGGCCCAAAATTTTTTTTCCTTTTTTTTTTTTTTTTTTTTTTTTTGCTTTGGGCAGGGGGCTTGGGCCCCTTTGGGTCTGTCTCTAAGGAAGATGGTAGTTTAGTTATTGATTATAACTATTCATTTTTTGTCATTTTTTTTTTTTGGTAAACTGGAAGTAATATTCAATTAACAAGGAAAGGAAAATTCAGGACAACGCCTGTTACACCAAGTACCATGACAATCAGCCTCAACAAAGGGGATTAAGCTCACGGGAGGAACAGAGTGAATAATAAAATCTAAAGATTGAGAATGGCCAGAATTAGCTAACTAGTTGGCGCATTTATTTGCCTCACGATATACATGTTTAATACGAACTTGAGGGATTTGCAGAATCAGATTTTTGCAGTCTTCAAAGATAGGAGAGATCACTGAGTTTCGGTAAGAAGGATTGTTCAACGCATCAACCAAAGCCTTAGCATCCATCTCGACAATAACAGTTGGAATCTTCTTTTGAACGCACAACATCAAGCCATCACGGAGAGCCCAAACTTTTGTAGTGAAGCTGTTAGCATTCCCTAGTTTTCTTGTAAAGCCGGTCACCCAATTGCCCCTACTATCTCTAATCAAACCACCCCCTGTTGTCAATCCCAAAGCTGTAACCCAAGGCCTATCAGTGTTGGGTTTCCACCACCCCTGATCTGGCTTCTCCCATCTGATTTGTTTAATAACCATCCGATTGTGCCGCCTCGGTTGAGAAGCACACAAGAAAAATTCCAGGGCATGTAAGGCAATAGATTTGCATAAATTTGGGTTTACTCCCTTGTTAGTAAAGACAATATGGTTCCGCTACTTCCAAACCAACTAGAGAGTAAAGGAAAAGAGCACATACCAGGGGATGCCCATGCCATTCTGGGAAGACTTGAGCCTACAATTAGTGATTAACCATTCTCTGATGTCTTGGGTGAAAAAATTGGAGTACAAGCAGTGTGTTCCCATTTGGTACCATATGGGTTTAACCAATCTACAATCCTGAAGGGCATGTAAGGATAGATTAAGCTTCTGAGTGGCATAGAGGGCAGGTGGTTTCTAGAGGGATACCTTTGTTTGCTAAGCATTCCTTCACACCTATGCTCTTTTGCATGCACTTCCAAATAAACATTTGAATTCTAGGCAGGGATGGAAGCTTTCAAATCCAAGAACCAGAGAAAGACTCATTGCCAGAAGAGTTAATGGCAAGGTTATAGGCACTCCTCATGTCAAAATCCCCTTTAGGTGAGAACTTCTAAGCCATTTTATCATTGCACCTAGTCACAATAGGAATGGGGACAGCTTGAATGTTAGCTTTAACTTCAGGGGGTAGCTCAAAAGGAATATTAGACCAGTCCCATCCGACTGGGGAGAGCACATCTTTGACTTGCAAGTTAACAAAGTCTTGCGGGAGCGGGCCTTGGATATGAGGCCTAATAGGACCAATGTTAGACCAACAATCAGACCAGAAATTTAGACAGCTTTCATGGCCTGGAATCCATTTTACTCCTTTTTTGAAGACTTCCTCGCCCCTTTTCATCCCTTTCCAAACCGGAGACATAGGGAGTTTCGCTTCATTCCTAGAATTAATTCTTTGTCTACTGCAATATTTAAACTTGAGAACCTTAGCCCATGGTGCATTCCTCTCTGTATGAAATCTCCAATTGAGCTTGGCTAGGAGAGCCGTGTTTCTTCCTTTAGCAGATTGCAAACCCAAACCTCCTGCCTCCTTTGGTTTTGTCACTTCAGCCCAATTAACCCAATGCATCTTTTTAGCATAATCCGTTGAGCCCCAAAGGAAATTCCTATTGATCCTGTCAATACCCTTAAGAATTTTACTAGGAAGAGGAGCATATTGCATCACATAGTTTGGGATGGTTAAGGAGGAGGCATGAATGAGAACCACTCGGCCAGCCATAGAGAGTAAGTTAGCTTTCCACCTTGCCAACTTTTTCTTGACTCTATCAAGGACAAAATCAAAATCATGCTTTCGGTCACCTGAATGCTTCAAGGGAAACCCCAGGTACTTGCCAAGGTTAGGGGTTGAGTAAAACCCAAGAATACCAGATAGGATGTCTCTTTGATCTGGCTCTACATTTGGGGAGAAGAACACACGAGACTTGGCTTCGCTCACGCTCTGCCCAGATCTCAAGCAAAACTCATGAGGGAAATCCTTTATGGCCTGACAGTTATCTGAATCTGCTCTAGCAAAAAGGGCCAAGTCATCCACGAAAAATAAGTGTGAGAAGGAAGGCCCACTCCTAGAAGCTTTCACTGGCAACTAGAGCTTGGCGTCACAATTCTCTTGAATCAAGTGACCCAGAAACTCCATACACAAAATGAAGAGATAAGGTGACAGGGGGTCCCCTTGTCTAATACCTCGAATGGGGCAAAAGGAGTCAAGGTAGCCACCATTAAAGAGAAGAGATGTCGACACCGAGGAAACGCAGCTCATAATAATATCAATAAGGTTCACGGGGAAGTTGAACTTGAGAAGCATTTCCCTAATGAAGCTCTATTCAATTTTGTCATAAGTTTTTTCGAGGTCAATCTTGATAGCCATATACCCCTTATTGCCTTTGGTTCTACCAATGGTATGAATCAACTCTTGAATAATAATAACATTATCGGCTCCTCTTCTACCCGGCACAAAAGCCGTTTAATAAGGCGAGACAAGTTGCTCCAAATGTGGTCTGATTCGAGCAACAATAATCTTGGAGATGATCTTGTAGATAGTATTACAGAGACTAATTGGTCTATAATTCCCAATGGTTTCAGGGCCCTAGATTTTGGGAATGAGCACAATGAGGGTTTTGTTGAGATAATCGGGAACCTTTCTCTCAGTGAAAGCTCTCATAACTTCCTCCTTAATAGAATCCCCAACTACAAGCCAGAAACGTTGAAAGAAATCAGCATGGAGACCATCCGGACTTGGAGCCTTATACGGTTTCATGGACCATGTAGCATCTTTAATTTCTTCCATGGTGACCATGGCACCCATTGATGCCTTAGCTTGCTCAGACAAATGAATCTGCCAGGAAACATCATGGCTAGGAACCCGAGAGGCTGCCTCAAGAGAAGTGGTGTACAGGTAAACAAAACCACTTCTAAAGTGTTCCATGACTTCACTCTCATCAGATAACCACAAACCCCTCTCGTCTTTGACTGAGGCAATATGGTTTCTTTTCCTTCTGGCTAAGGCAGATACATGATAAAAAGCTGTATTGCGGTCTCCCTGGACCAACCAATTAATTCTGGATTTCAACATCCAAAGATCCCTCTCTTGGTCTAACACAACCTCCAGATCTTGCTGCAGCTGATTCTCAAGATTAATGAGGGAGGAGCTTGGATAGATGGAGAGAGCTTTTTGGGCACCATAGATTCTAGCCATGATTCTCCTCTTCTTCTGGTGGATATTCCCAAAATGATCCCTGTTCCAGATGGTAGCTTCCTTAGAAAAAACCTTAATAGACTCAGCTAAGTTCCTGTCCCTACTCCAGGCACTGGAAACTATATTGGGAAAGGATAGGTTCGACAACTAGAATTCTTGAAATTTGAAGGGTCTGTTGAGACGAACCCTTCTACCCGGAACGGTCTCCATTAGAATCGGGCAATGATCAGAATGGCAATGGGGTAGATGAGAAACTTTTGCATCAGGATAGAGAACACACCACTTCGGGCTCATGAAAAATCTATCAATTCTTTCCAAAATGAGATTGTTAATATCCCGTTTGTTAGTCCAAGTATACCTTGGCCCATTGAAACCCATATCAACCATATTGCATAAATCTAAGCAATCTTTAAAGGCCAGACCGATTCACACTAACACCCCTGCCTCCAAATTTATCCTCTTGCATAAGAGGTTCATTAAAATCACCCGCCATAATCCATGGCTTATTATGTAAATCTGCAACCTTACATAAATTGCACCAGAGAACACATCTCTCTTCATTCCTAGGACTAGCATAAATAGCAGAGAAAATCCAGGAGAGATTTGAGGCACGTACCTTTACTTCCATATGAATTTCCTACTCAGTTTTAGCTAGCTCCTGAATCACCACTTGATCCTCGTTCCAAAGCAACCACAACCCACTAGTGAAACCAATTGTCTCCGTATAAATGGCTCCATCAAAAGGCAGCCTATCTGTGATTTCCTTGGCTTTGCTACCACCCAATTTAGTCTTCATCACTACAAAAATAGCCGGATCATGCCGCTGAGTTAACTCATGAACATATGTCTGGAAAGCGGGTTTTAACGCTCCTCTACTATTCCAAATCAGAATATTCATGGTAACAATTAACATAAATGGAGATGCTTGCTCACTCCCAAGTGTAGGAGATCGTAGCAATATAATTCTCGGAGTACCGAAATCAAACCACAAGGAGCAGGGTAAATTCAAAGACAATATAATTAAATAACAATTTCAATGAAGAAGAAAAATACTTTTGCTTAGTGATTGTTAACAAGAATAATAATAAAAACTGATTTAAATCAATAATGTAAATACTAGGGCATCGGGGTGTTTCCCTATATCGAAATGAAATTCTTTGTCATCTAAGAAAATATCTATTTCATAATTGATTGTTTTTATACAATTAAAAACTTATGATTCGGTTGAACTGAGACAATTCAAGAACGCATGATAACCTCGATTAATAATGCGGTTAGAAAAGTTTTCAGAAAAACCCATTCACTTTTAAAACCTGATTTCTATTTGAAACTATTAGAAATTCATCTAAACAATAAGAAAAACATAATTGAACTTATTGAAAGCATAGAAGAACTAATACATCAAAAGAAATCTAATTGAACAATCAAATATGTTGTAGATAAAATCCTAGAAAGAATCACATTGAATATTCATATCGTATAGAAGAAACATAACCCCTAGCCCTAGCAAAGAGTTTAGGCTGCCATTAGAGAAAGGAAAATACAAGGTTTTCTCTCCAAAATTCGTTCTGCCCAGCCTCCCTTCAAAACCCTAATGTCTAAGTGTCCAAAGAAAATAAAACATTTACTATTTTAATTTCCGTCCAAGTTTACAGTGGTAACTTGTGAGTTAATTTCGGCCTTCAAAAATTGAGAATTTTGAAAAACTCAAAACTGAAAAGTTGTAGATATTTAAGTCACGGTTCCAACCCATCTTGTCTTGTGTCAATTGGATTTTTGAGGAGAGAGATACGCCCAAAATACTGATCAGTGCTCAGATTAGATTTTTCCTTTTCAAATTCTGCCTCTTTGATTTCTTTCCTTATTTGAAGTTTCCAATCATGGTAGACGATCCAAGCACTCCAGCTGCACCTCCTTAGACATTTAAGCATGGTCCTTTAGTGCCACTTTAATTCTAGTTTGGCCTCCATTTTCTTACAAATTCCTGTAAACTCATCTTTCTCACATGATTTCCTGAAAGTAGAAAATTACACACAATGAATAGTATCTTATTCAAGAAATTATGTAAAGATAAATAATAAGGATTAATGCAAATCATGGCCTAATTATACAAATTAAGCATAATAATAAGGAGATAATGCCCATATAAATATATAACAAGTATACATTTTAAGGCGTTATCAGGAGACAACAGATCAATCGGTAGGAGGGACTCCATTCCCTTCCTCCGATACCATGCAATCAATTCCCAAATCTTCATAAATTGATCTATCTCCAGAGCGAGGACTTGAGAAACCCCTGGTATTTCCTTCCCCAACACCCACACTTGTGGCTAAACTGTGATCAACGACACTGGACTGAAGGGTGTTGAGATCACCTTCTACACCCTCACAGTTGGTGATTAAAGCTCCGGAACGCACGGCTCCAGCTTGCCGGTCACCTGGTTGGTCGATCCAATCGCTCCTCTGCTCAAAATTCTCATAGGACGATGCCGTGAACCTGAAAGAAGGATCCAGGCCAGCTGGCGACTCCCTAGACCGTGTATGGGCATAGGAAGGAGATGGGGCTGTGGGTTTGGCATTTGAGAATTTTTCCCTAGTGTTGCCATCGCTGGTAATGTGTGAAGGAGGACGAACTAATTTGGCGAGGGATTTTTTCCGTTTAACAAAGGATGGGTTCTTTTTAGGGGCTTGGGCTTGAGATTTCAGGCTTTTTGAAGGCCCAATACCTGAGTGAAAGTCACCAGTCTCTTTTGCCAACAAGGAGCTACCCGTTGGGTCCATTTTGGAGTTGTCTATTTGGTTCATGAGGCCCAAGCCAGAATTTTTGGGTGACCCTAGCCCGTTGGGGCTCTCTGCATTCCAGAATACTTCCGTCCTTTTAGTGTGGTCCCCAACACCATGCAAAGAGCCCCTTCGTAGCATGCTCTGAGAATGGTCAGTACTACTAGTCGACGTGCCTCTCCAAACCGTATTTTTCGGAGGTAGTTAGGCAGCGCCAGCCCGACCAGAAATTCCAATACGCTTTGTACTGATATTTGGTTTTGTTCCCTTCTGCTCATTTGTCCTTCTACTCACCACCATCCACAGTTCATACTGACCATCCACCTCCGTGTCTTCTCTCACTTTAGTCCTTTCCTTATTGACCGTTACGGAATGACTATCATGTGTCTCACGTGATGTAGCATCTCGGCCAGCCAACACCTCCTCTTTCGAAACCACCTGCTCCTTCCCCTTACGAATGGTGTAAGGGCATGCTTCCAACTTATGCCCAAGTCTACCACAGGAAAAACATAAGCTTTGTATGCCCTCATAGGTCATAGCTTGCTTAAACCGTCCAATAAGGATGGTGTTCACCAAAGGTTTATTAATATCAATTTGAATGCACAATCTAGCGTATTTGCCACGAGTCTCCATGGCTGTATGGGAATCTATTCTCAGAACCTTGCCAATGGACTCTCCAATCTGCTTTAGCACCTCTGCTTCATATAGCTCAAAGGGAAGTTCACATAGATGAATCCAAACCGCAATGAGGGAGACATTCGCCGTTGAAGGCTTAAAGAAAGGTTCCCATGGTCTAATAGAAAGAAAATGGTCACCCAAGAACCATGGCCCTCTCCTTAAAACATTATCCAGATCTTCCTTAGCAAAAAATCTAACCAAAAAAAATCCATACCCAAGATCCACACAATCCATTCTAGTCGATGGTCTCCACATTTGGTTAAGCTTGGTACGCATGTAGGTGAGGCTGATTGTTCTTCCAACCAGCTTGACTATAATAGCTTTCGACAATGGACCTCTAATGCGTCGTTTTGTTTCCTTCGTCAGTTTGACAGTGACCCATCCTTCCGGAATCCGACCGTTAGACTCGCTACCCTCACCCTCAGAGAACTCATCTTCCTCCATAAGACTCTCAAAGTCAAAAGCATTCACATAAGCCCCTGGCATTTCACCCACAAGCTTTTCCTTGAAGGAGGCTTTGGCAAAGGAGCCAGTATTTTGCTGCCTCGGAGCTGGAGAGCTTTCCCTTGAGCCAACATTAAACTCTGCGTGATGATAGTCCTTCACCTTCTTGTTGCTCCGAGCCAGTTCTGCCTCTTCCTCTCTAGAGAGCGTGTGTGGTTGCATTCCTAGAGAGCGTTTTTCCTAAAGCACTTCATTTTTTGTCATTTTTGTTTGGTTAAGAGTTAAAAAGTGAGTTTGTATAAATTTATTCATATACCCTTATTAAAAAATGATGCTCAATTAAAATAAAATAAAATGACAAAAAAAAAAAACAATCACACAAATTTATTAAAAAATAAAAATCATGTCTAGAAAAAAAAAATACATCTAAAAAAAAGGAATGAGAACAAAAGAAACATTTAACAAGGGTAATGAAGCCTAGAAAATAAAATGAAAAAAAAGAATGAGAACAAAAATCAAATAGTTATTAACTTTGGAATTAAAAAAAAAAAAAAAAAAAAAAAAAAAAAAAAAAAAAAAACCTGCTAAAGCTCATGTGCAACTTGCACATGGGCATTTTTATCCTTCACCCATCATATTTTCCCCACCAAGGTTTCTCTCTATTTTGGGAAAAAACTTTTTAGTGGACCTGGTGAGCTCTACCATCATTTTTCCATCAATAAAATGCGCTCCAAAAAGTTTTTTCAATTTATTTATTTATTTATTTATTTTTCACTCTATCTAAAATCCACGCTCCACTACATTCTATCTAAAAGATTAAAACGGATGGAAAAGCACGTGAAGAGAAAGGAGGTCTGAAACAATAATTCACATTATGGGCCCTACATGGCCAGAACGGGAAATAAAAACGAGGCCTGGAAAAGGGCGCAAGTATGGGAGAAGAAGATAATTGAACGGCAAGTAAAGTGCACTTTACCCCACTTAATCAGAATCATACATCTTCTTGTTTTCGTACAATACGTTTGTACCATTATATAGAAAATTTGTGGATAATAATTTAATAAAGTTCCCTTGCCTTTCTAAAGGAAAATGACTGACCTCCTGCCCCAAAAAAGATATTTGGATATGTGGCTAGATTTTTCTCTCACTCTATAATTGCCACGGTTCATGCCACACCCACAATCTCACATCGTTTGTGTTTGAATCTAAATTCCAACGTCATTGAAAAGGACCAGTGAATTAAGAAGGGAAAATCAAAAAATTTTGAAGACCATTTTTGACAAATCGAAAGAAGAAAATATAAAGAATCTTTCCTATCTCCACCTTTAGGACAAAAACATTAATTTATGATAATAAAGATGAGAACCATTAACAAGTCTTCTCCATAGATTTATTCAGTTCTTCTTCTTCTTCTTCTTCTTTTATTTTTTTTTATTACTTTTCTGAGAATAATGTGTGTGACATTATATGTGCGAATCATTATTTTGAGAGTTAATATATTTTTTTTAACATTTCTTGGAAATAATATTGTAAATTATTATTTCTTTAGGTTTTTATTTTTATATATGTGAAAGTTGTCGTGTGATTATATATGATAATTGAATTATGAGCAAAAGCATGAAAGAGAGTGCACACATAAAAGTTTACATAATTCGGCCTAGCAGCCTACCTCCACAATGAGAAAGCTCTTGATAATTACATATTATTATATTAAGCACTTGTGGGTTCCAGTAAGTTCAACTGGTA